>NC_064626.1:151054737-151354737 GCF_023864275.1 Schistocerca cancellata | reverse complement strand
ACTTTATGCCCAATAACTTGAATCAAATGTACAAGCGAGTGTTCTGTCTGTGTACACCCATCATCTCGGGTTGAGAGCTAGACATGTACCCGAGTTTGTCCATGGTGCAGCGTATATTGATGTACTCACCTCTCTTACCAGGTTATATACACAGAAACTCTTGGAAGTTTCGCTTGTACCAACCATCATTCAGTTTTCTTGTTTTATCAATAACGACAAACCCATACTGCGAATGATTCCAGCAATCAGCACATATTTTTACAAAATCATTGAACAACATGTCAGTTCCTACATGTGCATGGTAAATGTATTTTAAATTCAGATTTTCTTATTTCAAGTTATAATGAGGTTCTCATTACCCCTAACCAATGGTTTCCGGAATCTAGAATATGTTTTTCCGATATAAAATATATCAGCACCGATATGACGACTGCAACAGAAATATTTTCGAGTTTGCTCTTGGTTTTCCACAGGAACATCGTCAAATCCGAAGATAGTCTGAGTTTGCTTTTTCAGGTGGGAGGATATCACTGCTTTCGCTGAACGTCGTGTTCGTAACACCTTCTATACCGCGCAATGTCTCCTGTAATGGCTCATACTTGGGCTTAAATAGTGTTTTTGACAATACGGAAACATGTTCAAATCTGACTCCATCTACATGTGTTAGCAGCGTCATGACATAAAATCGTTCAAATGGCTCTGAGCACTATGGGATTTAACATCTGAGGCCATCAGTCCCCTAGAACTTAGAACTACTTAAACCTAACTAACGTAAGGCCAACACACACATCCAGGCCCGAGGCAGGATTCGAACCTGCGACCATAGCAGTCGCGTGGTTACGGACTGAAGCGCCTAGAACCGCTCGACCAGCACGGCCGACACCATGACGACGTAAGCCTTGTCACATTTGGATGGACCTACAATGAGAAAGTCCTTGTGGTGGTGATGTTTCACCCACCCTGCCATGATACTGCATCAGGTACTGACATGTAGTTAGCATATATAAACTTTTAAGGCCGGCAATAGTATGTGTAGCCACTATAGCTGCATCACTTAACCAACTTAGCTACATTGGCTACGTAGAGAAATCAGCTATGTATTTTTCCCTTGAATAGTCACGTCATCATTCATTCAATAACTGGTGAAGAGATGCTTGGGGCATGATATAGGTGTAGAATTGAAAATAATGATATTAATAAGTGTAGTACTTGGACTATGATAGAGGTATGAAATAAAACACGAACACTCTTTGAGATTATATATACATACATTATTTATTCAAATTTCATACATCAGGTGCAGTATTAAAAAAAATCATCAGACTCTTTCTTTATTTTCTTCTTCTTCTTCTTCGCACCTGTACAGGTTCTGTTTTGGTTCTGCGTTCATGTGCAAACAACGTTACTGCTCCAAATCATTATCATGTACACTATGCAGACGTGGGAAGTTTACATCATTGTATGCGGATTCTAGGCTCGACAGCCAATGACTCGCGCTCCCCAATGCAAGGAGTAGCGCAGTATCCAGGTCGCGTAAGTTCATAACTGAGGCGTGCCGTAGGTAGACACACTTGTCAGCCGATTTCACACGTAGTGCAGAGTCACGCTGTTGTAACAGATGTCACAATGTCACACCGCTAAGACGAATGTCCGGAGGGGGGGGGGGGGGAGGTATGAGTTGTATAAGTCATTTGCTGATTGATGTAGCACTCTGCACGACATACACTCCTGGAAATTGAAATAAGAACACCGTGAATTCATTGTCCCAGGAAGGGGAAACTTTATTGACACATTCCTGGGGTCAGATACATCACATGATCACACTGACAGAACCACAGGCACATAGACACAGGCACATAGACACAGGCAACAGAGCATTTTTTTTTGTTGGGTTTAAGGGCGCTCAACTGCTGAGGTCATTAGCGCCCAGTCACTGTTGTTAGAGCACATGGAATCTGGTAAAACTCAAGGGGATGGAGGGGACACCAGAAGGACCCGACAAAGATGCAGACAAAATAAGTAAAAAGATTAAATGTCTTTGGACAAGCCAGTTAAAGTTATAAAACGCAGAATACGAGCAGCTGCTCGAGCGTCATCAGCTAAAACATCCGGTAAAGTAGATGGCAGGGACAGGACAACACGAAATTGACTAAAACGGGGACACGACAATAAAACATGGCGCACTGTTAATGCCTGACCACAAGGGCACTGCGGGGCTGGGTCACCGGAGAGCAGGTAGCGGTGGCTAAACCGGCAATGCCCAATCCGCAACCTGGTCAGAAGGACCTCCTCGCGCCGAGATGGTCGGGAGGATGTTGTCCAAGCAGTTGGTAGCGGTTTTACTGCCCGGAGCTTGATTCTTTGGAGGGATGACCAAGCATCCCACCACAACGACACAAGCCTCTTACAGACATCCCCACGAGCGTCGGATGACGGGACACAATGGGAGGCTGGCCGAGGCAGGAGGAATGCAGCCTTGGCTGCAGCATCCGCAGCCTCATTCCCAGGCACTCCCACATGTCCGGGAACCCACAGAAAGCCGACAGAACCACCGTTATCAGCGAAAGAATGGAGGGACTGCTGTATCCGTTGAATCAAGGGATGGACCGGATAGGGAGCTCCAAGGCTCTGAAGAGCACTGAGTGAGTCAGAGCAGAGTACATATGATGAATGGTGGTGGCGGCGGGCATACTGAACGGCCTGATGGAGAGCAAAAAGCTCGGCCGTAAAGCTGGAACATTGGTCGAGGAGACGGTATTTAAATGTGGCGGCCCCGACGACAAAGGCACAGCCGACACCATCGTCAGTTTTGGAGCCATCGGTGTAAATAAAGGTGTGACCGGCAAGTCGAGCACGAAGTTCGGCAAACCGTGAGCAATACATTGCAGCCGGAGTACCATCCTTCGGGAGTGAGCTGAGGTCGAGATAAATATGAACCGGAGCCTGGAGCCAAGGTGGTGTCGGGCTCTCACCCTCTCTGAAGGTGGTAGGGAGGGCAAAATCCAATTGTCGAAGCAGGCGACGGAAGCGGACTCCGGGGGGCAGCAGGGCAGACACATACAACCCGTACTGACGGTCGAGAGAATCGGCGAAGAAGGACTTTTAAGAGGGGTGGTCGGGCATAGACGACAGCCGGCAGGCATACCGACACAGCAGTACGTCGCGCCGGTAGGTCAACGGTAACTCGGCAGCTTCAGCATAAAGACTCTCGACAGGACTAGTGTAGAAGGCTCCGGTCGCAAGACGTATCCCCCGAAGGTGGATGGAGTTGAGCCGGCGTAAGAAGGACGGCCGAGCGGACGAGTAGACGAAGCTCCCATAATCCAGCTTCGATCGGACTATGGACCGATACAAGCGAAGCAGGACAGTGCGATCCGCTCCCCAAGATGAACCGCTAAGAACTCTGAGGACATTAAGAGAACGTGTACAACGGGCTGCCAAATAAGAGACATGTGGAGACCAACACAGTTTCCTGTCCAACGTGAGCCCTAGAAACTTAGTTGTGTTCACGAATGGGAGAACAACGGGACCGAGATGTAAGAATGGCGGAAGGAACGCTTTATATCGCCAAAAGTTGATACAAACCGTCTTTTCTTCAGAGAACCGGAAGCCATTTGCCACGCTCCATGAGTAGAGGCTGACTAGACAACGCTGAAGGCAGCGCTCCAGGAGGCATGTTCTCTGGGCACTGCAGTAGATCGCGAAGTCATCGACAAAGAGAGAGTCTGAGACATTAGGTGGAATGCAATCCATAATTGGATTGATCGCGATGGCAAAAAGGGCTACGCTCAAGACTGAGCCCTGAGGCACTCCGTTCTCCTGGAGGAAGACGTCGGACAATACGGAGCCCACACGTACCCTAAACTTTCGATCTGTTAAAAAGGAATCAATAAAAAGGGGCAGGCGACCGCGTAGGCCCCACCTGTCCATAGTGCGGAGGATACCTCCTCTCCAACAGGTGTCATAAGTCTTCTCCAAGTCGAAGAACACGGCTACCGTTTGGCGCCTTCGCAAAAAGTTGTTCATGATGAATGTCGACAAGGTCACGAGGTGGTCAACAGCAGAGCGGCGGCGACGAAAGCCGCATTGGACATTAGTAAGTAGCCGTCGAGATTCAAGAATCCAGACTAACCGAGCATTAACCATGCGCTCCATCACCTTACAGACACAGCTTGTAAGAGAAATGGGGCGGTAACTAGAAGGAAGGTGTCTATCCTTCCCGGGTTTGGGTATAGGAACAACAACGGCGTCACGCCAACGCATGGGGACTTTACCTTCGGTCCAGACGCGATTGTAGGTACGGAGAAGGAAGCTTTTGCCCGCCGGAGAAAGGTGTGCCAGCATCTGAACGTGAATGTCATCCGGCCCCGGAGCAGAGGACCGGGACAGTGCAAGCGCACGTTCGAGTTCCCGCATAGTAAAGGGGGCATTATAGGTTTCCAGATTCAGCGAGTGGAAGGAAGGTCGCCGAGCCTCTTCTGCCTCTTTCCTGGGAAGGAAGGCAGGATGGTAATGGGCGGAGCTTGAAACCACCTCGAAAAAGCGGCCAAAGGCGTTGGAGACAGCCACCGGATCAACAAGGACCGCATTACCTGAGGTCAGGCCAGGTACCGAGGAGTGGGCCTTAATGCCCGACAGCCGGCGCAGGCTACCCCAAACGACGGAAGAGGGAGTAAAACTGTTAAAGGAGCCGGTGAAAGAGGCCCAACAAGCTTTTTTGCTGTCTTTGATGACTCTACGGCATTGCGCTCGGAGTCGTTTGTATTCAATACAATTCGCCAACGTAGGATGGCGGCGAAAGGTGCGTAAAGCACGTCGTCGAGCACGGATAGCGTCCCTACAAGCCTCGTTCCACCAGGGGACGGAAACGCGACGTGAAGAAGTAGTACGAGGAATGGAACGTTCGGCAGCATGGATGATAACAGCCGTGAGGTATTCGACCTGACTGTCACAACTGGGAAAATCGTGGTCCGGAAAGGTCGCCAGGGATGAGTCAAGTCCCCAGTCAGCTTTCAGTATGTTCCAGCTCGAAGGACGTGGGGATGGGGTGTGGTGCAGGAGATGAACGACACAGGGGAAGTGGTCGCTCGAATATGTGTCAGAAAGGACATACCACTCGAACCGACGGGCAAGAGTGGTAGAACATATCGAGAGGTCCAAGTGGGAGTAGGTATGAGTGGAGTCCGAGAGGAAAGTCGGGGCGCCGGTATTGAGGCAGACAAGATTGAGATGGTTGAAGACATCTGCCAAGAGTGAGCCTCTTGGACAGGATGCAGGAGAGCCCCAAAGGGGATGATGGGCATTGAAGTCGCCAAACAATAAAAACGGCGGGGGAAGCTGAACGATCAGGTGCATCATGTCAGCCCGACTAACAGCAGACGACGGTGGAGTGTAGATGGTACAAACTGAAAAAGTAAAAGCAGAAAGAGTAATGCGGACAGCTATTGCTTGGAGTGGGGTGGTCAATGGGATAGGATGGTAATAGACGTCGTCCCGAATGAGCAACATGACCCCACCATGAGCTGGGACACCGTCCACAGGGGTGAGGTCATACCGCTCCGAGATATAGTGGGTAAAGGCAATACGGTCAGTGGGGCGCAACTTGGTTTCCTGGAGTCCAAGGACGAGCGGACAGTGCAGGCGGAGGAGCAGTTGTAATTCCTCCTGATGAGATCGAATACCTCTTATGTTCCAATGAAACAACGCCATCGCTAGTCAAAAAGTTGGGGGAACGAGACGGGGGAAGAGCTGGTCACCTCGACGGCCGCGGAGGGCCAGGTTGCGAGGGAACAACGCTACAACCGACGGGAGGCGGATCCGGTTCCATCGACTGGTCGCCAGCTGCGGCCGCTGTCCCTGGTTGTGTAGGAGGGGCAGCATCATTTGCCGACGAAAGGCCAGCTGAGCGCCTGGCAGCAGAGCGTCCCGGCGAAACTGAGGACGGCCGGGAGCGGCGACTCACGGATGGAGCGTCAGTCGAAACTACTTCTTGGAGGCCTTCTTGGAAGGCCGAGGAGGCACAGGGATGGTGGGCTGGACCCAAAGTAGGTCCTCACGCGCGGGGTCCGTTTTGGAACGCCGGACCTCGGAAGCCGGGGTCCGGAACGTTTCCCCGATGGACGCCTGAGAAGAGGATCGCTTCTCAGGTGGCGTGTGGGGAGAAGGAGGAGGAAGGGTGGCCCCTGGGGCAGAGGGGGTGGGGGCCACGGGGGGGGAGGAGGAGGAGGAGGAGGATTTGGAAGGGAGGGATTTGGGAGGCGGAGGCAGAGCCCCCTGATGGGTGGAGGAGGCGGAGGGGGGACCGGAGAGGGGTGAGGATACCGCAGAAGGAGTGGACACAACTGAGGCAAACGAAGTGGTCAATGGCACGGGATGGAGGCGGTCGTACTTCTTCCTGGCCTCAGAATAAGACAGCTGATCCGAAGTTTTGATTTCTTGTATCTTCTTCTCCTTCTGATATGCGGGGCAGTCTGAGGATCAAGGCGAGTGGACGCCAGGACAATTAACGCACCGAGGTGGTGGGGTGCATGTATGTTCCTCACGAAGAGGACGTCCACAATCGCCACAGAGGGGCTCAGCCTCACACCGTGACGATATGTGCCCAAAGTGCAAACACCTAAAACAGTGCATAGGAGGCGGAACGTAGGGTCGCACATCACACCGGTAGCACATTACCTTTACCTTCTCCGGGAGAACGTCCCCCTCGAAGGCGAGGATAAAGGCCCCAGTGTCGATGCGACGGTCTTTGGGGCCGCGCTGGACTCGCCGCACGAAATGCACGCCTCGGCGCTCCAGGTTGGCCCTGAGCTCCTCATCAGATTGTAGCAGGAGGTCACGATGAAAAATAACCCCCTGCGTCCTATTGAGTGCCAGATGTGGGACAATGGAGACTGGGATGTCCCCTAGGCGGTCGCACGCCTGGAGCACCGCCGACTGTGTGGCGGACGTGGTCTTGATAAGAACGGACCCTGAACGCATCTTGCTGAGAGCCTCGATTTCCCCGAAGATGTCCTCAATGTGCTGAATAAAGAACATGGGCTTGGAGGTGGCGAATGTCCCCCCATCGGTTCGAGAACAGACCAAATAGCGGGGGACGTACTTCGCTCCAAGCCGGCGGGCCTGTCCCTCCTCCCATGGAGTGGCCAAGGGGGAAGTGGCAGGAGAACCAGAACTAGAAACGGTACCTTTTCTTTTGAAAGACTCGGCCGCAGAGCGACCCGATACGTGGTGACGTTTCATCTGCAAAACGTCCGCCCCGATACCACCCACTCCGACCAGGGGCTCTCCCCACGGGCGCCACCCAGCCGCAGCAAGGGCCACCTGCCAGGATGACCATTGCCGGGAGTCCTGATGCCCCAAGGAGACGGGCATCTACTCCTTGGCCGACGTGGGGAGGGTGCAGCTCAGGTATCGGCAGTACGATCCCTGTGTTGTCAGGGGGCTACAACCTAGAGGGTACATGACGACCCCACCACAACGGGCAGGCTACTGTGCTGGATTTCTGGTGCCATGGAAAGTCCATCATTATCGCTGGTGCAGATGGAGACGCACTATGGGCGTAACTGGGAGAACCCAAAAGGCGTTTAGGCCCAATTTGAGTAATAGTGGGTATGGGTACAACGCCGGTGCAATGCTGAGTGCCAAGGTCTGAGTGCACTTCGAACCAGTGGTACACCACGTAAGGTGTCCTTCCCCAAAAGGCTCGTACTTCTGTAGAAATTTAGAAAAATGGTGGTCAAACCCCAAGGGGGACCATCACATGGAAGGCCGAAACGGTAGAAACTCCTTTTAGTCGCCTCGTACGACAGGCAGGAATACCTCGGGCCTATTCTTACCCCGGACCCGCAGGGGGAGGCAACAGAGCATGCACAATGTCGGCACTAGTACAGTGTATATCCACCTTTCGCAGCAATGCAGGCTGCTATTCTCCCATAGAGACGATCGTAGAGATGCTGGATGTAGTCCTGTGGAACGGCTTGCCATGCCATTTCCACCTGGCTTCTCAGTTGGACCAGCGTTCGTGCTGGACGTGCAGACCGCGTGAGACGACGCTTCATCCAGTCCCAAACATGCTCAATGGGGGACAGATCCGGAGATCTTGCTGGCCAGGGTAGTTGACTTACACCTTCTAGAGTACGTTGGGTGGCACGGGATACATGCGGGCGTGCATTGTCCTGTTGGAACAGCAAGTTCCCTTGCCGGTCTAGGAATGGTAGAACGATGGGTTCGATGACGGTTTGGATGTACCATGCACTATTCAGTGTCCCGTCGACGATCACCAGTGGTGTACGGCCAGTGTAGGAGATCGCTCCCCACACCATGATGCCGGGTGTTGGCCCTGTGTGCCTCGGTCGTATGCAGTCCTGATTGTGGCGCTCACCTGCACGGCGCCAAACACGCATACGACCATCATTGGCACCAAGGCAGAAGCGACTCTCATCGCTGAAGACGACACGTCTCCATTCGTCCCTCCATTCACGCCTGTCGCGACACCACTGGAGGCGGGCTGCACGATGTTGGGGCGTGAGCGGAAGACGGCCTAACGGTGTGCGGGACCGTAGCCCAGCTTCATGGAGACGGTTGCGAATGGTCCTCGCCGATACCCCAGGAGCAACAGTGTCCCTAATTTGCTGGGAAGTGGCGGTGCGGTCCCCAAAGGCACTGTGTAGGATCTTACGGTCTTGGCGTGCATCCGTGCGTCGCTGCGGTCCGGTCCCAGGTCGACGGGCACGTGCACCTTCCGCCGACCACTGGCGACAACATCGATGTACTGTGGAGACCTCACGCCCCACGTGTTGAGCAATTCGGCGGTACGTCCACCCGGCCTCCCGCATGCCTACTATACGCCCTCGCTCAAAGTCCGTCAACTGCACATACGGTTCACGTCCACGCTGTCGCGGCATGCTACCAGTGTTAAAGACTGCGATGGAGCTCCGTATGCCACGGCAAACTGGCTGACACTGACGGCGGCGGTGCACAAATGCTGCGCAGCTAGCGCCATTCGACGGCCAACACCGCGGTTCCTGGTGTGTCCGCTGTGCCGTGCGTGTGATCATTGCTTGTACAGCCCTCTCGCAGTGTCCGGAGCAAGTATGGTGGGTCTGACACACCGGTGTCAATGTGTTCTTTTTTCCATTTCCAGGAGTGTATTTCGTCCTAGCCGAACTCAAAAATAGGCACTTTAACCCTCTTCGATGCGTTTACGATTTGTTTTCCCACATGCAAGACTTAGTAACGATGTGCTTCTATACCCACGTTTGCACGTTTTGTTCCACTGGGAGTTAATTTGTATGTGGAACTGAAATGCATGGGTACACTCGATACCTTCTTATCCACAGCATCTGCCCTGTGTGCCAGCACTAGCAAAGAGATGTTCTGCTGGCATGGGTCGTGTATCGGTGACCAGTACTGTCCTGTATCTTGCTGTTGTTTAGGACCACCAGCAGCGTTCGATGTGTTGGGACGAGACTGCGTGTCCTCATCACACAAATCGATGAGTGGGACAGACAATAACAGCTCCTTGTCCTGCTCCAGTAAATGAGCTACGTATGCTACAGGATCCCACGTGCTCGCTACGGGTCTGACGTTCTGGAGGCTGTTGCTGCCGCAGGTTCAGAGGTCGGTTCAGGTCTCGACAAGATGGCCGCTGAGGTTGCTACAAGTCTGGCCACCGCAGAGATCGACATGTTGGCGCTCGCCCCTGCAAGCTTGGACTTTTAAGACATTTGATCACTTGAAGTTTGTTCCTGTAGTTTATTCATTCATTTATTTATTTATTTTGTGCTCTCATGTATCACCAGTCTGATTAAAGTATTTGCCATTACATCGACTTAACACGTTTAAACAAGAACAAATTGCATCTCTGAGCGAAATGGACCTACTCCATATCTTTCTGTCAAGATCTTTGCTAGAAGCAACACTTGGATGCTGGCCAAGTTTCGTTGTCACAGTGTAAGTAAATAGACTGTGTAAAAGTAAGCGAAGTGATGTACCAAGTGGCCAACGAAATGGAAGCCAACAGATGGACACTAACGAAAAAAGCGAACCATCCTGTCCGAGTAAATAAGAAACAAAATTTTGCATCCATATTGACAGGTAAACAATATGCATGGCGATACTTTAAAGTGTGTTCCATAATCTTGTCACAGAGCCTGCAACCAGCATTATGCTAGAAATAGTGAAGTAACTTCTAGAAAACCATCTGAAGATGAACTTGAAAAGGTTAAAAAACCGGTTCATGCAATAATAAATAACTATTAATAAAGTGACTGGGTGCAGTTTCATATATTTACGTCCAGTTAACGGTCATGGCTTCTAAATTATCCATAATGGATAAGCTTAATATATCTTCTGGTAAACCTTCCGAGATGTAAGGTCGTGGTCCATGAAACTCTTAAGCTCCTAACGTTTCGTCCAGAGCTGCGCTGGACATCTTCAGAGGGGTGTTTCTCCTCCGTTGAGTCTTGCCGACTCAATCTTCTTCCTCTTTTGTTGTTGCTGCTGCTGGCTCACTAAGCGAGGCTGGGGTCACAAAGCTGCTGAGCCTGCCCCATACCCCCTCCCGTGACGTCGCCAGATACCACCATCCTACTGGCTGAAGTCTAACGCATGACCAGATTTAGGGTTGCTGTTGGTTCTTGCCCTTTTTCTCTCGACCGCCGTCTTGGACTACATCATGGGAGAGGTGGGGTCGGGGGGGGGGGGGGCACAGCGCTCCCTGGTGGTTGTGTTGTGAACTAGTTCAGTCGGTCTCCAACCCTCGGGGTGAACACCTATAGCTCATGTGGAATATGGCGAAGCTTATGTGGAGTGTTAGGCAATTTCAGAAAAGGCAGGCAGTTCCAGCACAAGCATCTATCTACACGAGTACTGAACTGAATCTTCACCATGCCACTGCATTCCCTTTATTGGCCGAAAGGGATTATCTTTTCTTTCCAGTCATTGTGTAGGGGGCTATGGATACTACCCTTAGCTGTGGGCTTGCATGTAGTACACATATTAAATTCATCCCTGCCCATCATCAGCATTTCCTCAGTTGTTCACATGGATGCATGTGCCAGAGTGGGAGAACATCTCACCTCTCGTGATTCAGCTGGACTTTTAGCAAACACTTTACATTTACAGCACACGCATTTATCAGTTTGAGTTGCAAAGTGTAACTTAGTCTGTATTTGTCTTCACCAAATATCAATGCTATCAACACAGTCCTCAGATGCTAATATACTACTCCTTCTCCAGCACAGACATCTCGTCCATTGAACACAGTAAACAGTTACGTCCATCCTCCCAGTCCAGCAGCTAGACACAGAGTGAGTCCTTTCTCACAATTTTTCCGCATACCACCATCTTTGATTACGTCATGGGAGGGTAGAGGGGGAGGGACGACAGTGGCCTTTGGTGGTGATACTGTGAACTTGATCAATTGGACCTGGACCTCATGGTGAACACACTGGGTGGAGCTACTGTCTAAAAACTCAAATTGTTTATTTTGCAATCATTGTTTATTTAGAGTCTAACGTCCATGCTTTCCAGCAGCCCAGCACAGACTGAGTCCTCCTCCTGCCAACTTCCAGATGGTGCAGGGGAAGATAGGGCAGGTGAGGGGATGAGAGTGGGAGGGGGCAGGGGGAGGGGAGGGAAAGTGAGTTATGACATCTGGGCTATCTGCACTAACCTATTTTCCCCCTCAAAATTTGAATTTCCCGTCACGACATCAGTGCAACGTTGCCACAGCTATGGCTGTCGTCTTGGATTCGCCATCTTTAATAAATTTGGCAACAATCCAGAGTGGGGTGACGCTGGCTTTGACCTACTACTACTACTACTACTACTACTACTACTACTACTACTACTACTACTACATGTTCTACTCTCACAAACTATTAAAATTGTAGTGATGTCTGATGACCTCTTCACGTCAGTTTTGTGCAAACAGTTATCACAAGAAAACTAGATCTATTAAAAGTAACACATTTATGACACCCCTTGAAGTTTCATCTGTAGGTCTTATGAACATAAGAGTTGTTTCACTCTTATACAAATAATGAAATTAAATTTGTTCTGCCGACCTCCGCGCACCACGAATTGCACAACCAATATATACTCCCTTCTTGTATTAAATTGTGCCTCCCTACTTTATCACATACATTTTAAATTCATCAATATATTATGCAAAACAGAAACTCTTAAAAACTACACGCGGAAAGACCCTTATTTATACACAATTTTTTTCACACTACACTCTTCATCCGCAAGGTACAACTCTGTTGCCGTTGTCACATATAATATTTACCTTGCCAGTTTGGATATATTTTGAATCTCACTTTCTCCTTCAACGGACTTTTGCGTTTACAGACCAATTTTGCGGCTACCGCTGGAACACCATTTTTAGTTTCGAGAAATCCATTTCAGCCCAATATCATCATTAGCGGATAACCCAACACATTTTATATCTCTTGCGCCCTCTTTGTGGTTGCGCTGCTTAAAATTACTCACCATTTTATCCATATTAGTGGCATTGTCCCTATTCAAACGTCGAGAAGTTCATCGATTATTCTAACCGCCTTCGTTGAGCCCAGCTGCACTACTTCTCTCATTTACTGACATCAGCATACATAGTCAAAGCGGGTGTCAGCGACGCATAGCTACTGTCCAACTGAGTACGTGGAATGAAATTAGCAGTGGCCTAATACCTTGGAATCGACATGGCCCCCGTTTACAGTACTTGTCAGCTGCGCCCTGAAATTGCGCTTTTCCCTAAAGTTTACAATTTTGCATTGTCTGACGTTACGTGTATACATATAAATTTTTAGCCAATTTGCATAAATCTTTCGTGATGCGTCGTTTTTTGTCTTAGAGTGCATATATGTTTTTTGTACACTGAAGTACCAAAGAAACTGGTATAGGCATTCGTCTTCAAATACAGAGATATATAAACTGGTAGAATACTGCACTGCAGTCAGCAACGCCTATATAAGGCAACAAGTGTCTGGCACTGCTGCTACAATAACAGGTTATCAAGGTTTAAGTGGGTTACAACGTAGTGTTATAGTCGGCGCACGAGTGATAGGACACAGCATCTCCGAGGTAGTGATGAAGTGGGGATTTTCCCATACGACTATTTCACGAGTGTACCCTGAATATCAGGGATCCTATGAAACATCAAATCTCCGACATCACTGTGGCCAGAAGAAGATACCGCTAGAACGAAACTAACGACGACTGAAGATAATCGTTCAACGTGACAGAAGTGCAACTCTTCTGCAAAGTGCTGCAGATTTCAACGCCGGGCCATCGTATCATCGATATGGGCTTTTGGAGCCGAAGGCCCACTCGTCTATCCTTGATGACTGCACGACACGAAGCTTTACGCCTCGCTTGGGCCCGTCAGCATATACATTGGTCTGTTGAATGGAAACATGTTGCCTGGTCGGACGAGTCTCGTTTCAAATTGTATCGAGCGGATAGACAGGTACGGATATGGAGACAACCTCATGAATCCATCGATCATGCATGTCGGCAAGAGAGTGTTCAACCTGGTGGAGGGTCTGTAATGTTTTTTTTTTTGTGGTTTTAGGGCGCACAACTTCAATGGTCATTAGCGCCCTGACTACTCTAAGAATGCACCGCGAGGCACAAGTTCACAACAACAACTAAAAGGGAAAACACGATAAAAGACTGACAGGCATAGGATTAAAAAACAGCATCATCAAATGTCCTTAGAGTGGTTTGTCAAATTGATAAAACGAAGAACACGAGCAGCTGCTCGTGGGTCATCCGCTAAAATGGCATGGAAAGTATTAGGCAGGTTAAGATCTAGGCGCAGTGTGTTAAGATCTGGACAGGACATTAAAATGTGTCGAACCGTCAGCAAGTGCCCACATGGGCAGAACGGCGCCGGCGCAGCCGTCAGCAGATGGCGATGGCTGAACCGGCAGTGTCCAATTCTTAACCGGGCTAAAACGACCTCCTCCCGCCGAGAAGGGCGTGAGGAGGACGTCCAAGCCACGGGAAGAGGTTTTAAGGCCCGAAGCTTGTTGTCTGTAAGTGCAGCCCAATCGGCATGCCACAGCGATAAAATGCACCGACAAATGACCCTGCTAAAATCGGACGAAGGGACACAACAAGAAGCTGTCCGAGGCTGGAGGACCGCAGCCTTGGCCGCGGCATCTGCAGCTTCGTTCCCAGGGATACCGACATGGCCAGGAACCCACATAAAGCTAACCGGAGAACCGACGTCCACTAGCTGCTGAAGAGAGCGTTGGATCCGGTGTACGAAAGGGTGAACCGGGTACGGATCACTGAGGCTCTGGATGGCGCTCAGGGAGTCGGAGCAGATGACATAAGCAGAATGTCGGTGGCGGCAGATGTAAAGAACAGCCTGGTAGAGGGCAAAGAGCTCAGCTGTGAAAACCGAACAATGGCCATGGAGCCGGTATTTGAAACTTTGTGCCCCGACAATAAAATAACACCCGACCCCGTCATTGGTCTTAGAGCCATCTGTATAAATGAAAGTCATGTTGATGAACTTCGAACGAAGTTCCAAAAAACGGGAGTGGTAGACCGAACCGGGGGTAACCTCTTTGGGGAGCGAGCTGATGTCAAGGTGAACGCGGACCTGAGCCTGGAGCCAAGGTGGCGTGTGGCTCTCGCCCACTCTAAAGGTTGCAGGGAGTGAAAAATTAAGGTGTTGAAGGAGGCGACGAAAGCGAACTCCAGGGGGTAGCAGGGCAGAGACATACAACCCGTATTGACGGTCAAGAGAGTCGTCAAAAAAGGAACGATAAGACGGATGGTAGGGGATTGACAGTAGCCGACAGGCATACCGACAAAGCAGTATATCGCGCCGGTAGGTGAGTGGCAATTCGCCAGCGTCAGCATGAAGACTCTCTACGGGACTGGTATAAAATGCTCCGATCGCAAGTCGTAAACCCCGATGTTGTATGGAGTTGAGGCGGCGTAAGATGGATGGCCGTGCAGAGGAGTATACGAAGCTCCCATAATCCAGCTTGGAGCGGACGATCGACCGATATAGACAAAGTAGGACGGTTCGATCCGCTCCCCACGACATACCACTGAGAACACGGAGGACATTTAGAGAACGGGTACAACGGGCAGCCAATATGACATGTGGAGACCAGCTAAGTTTCCTGTCAAATGTAAGGCCTAAAAATTTTGTTGTCTCCACGAATGGGAGAGCAACGGGACCGAGTCGTAAGGACGGTGGGAGAAACTCTTTGTAGCGCCAGAAGTTAATACAGAACGTCTTCTCGGCAGAAAAACGGAAGCCATTGGCGACACTCCAGGAGTAAAGACGGTCAAGAGAACGCTGAAGACAGCGCTCCAGGAACATGTACGCTGCGCGCTGCAATAGATGGTAAAATCGTCCACGAAAAGGGAGCCCGATGCATCAGCTGGGAGGCAATCCATTATTGGATTGATCGCTATGGCGAAGAGAGCGATGCTCAAAACTGAGCCCTGTGGCACCCCATTCTCCTGGCGAAAGGTGTCTCTCAGGACAGAACCCACACGTACCCTGAACTGTCGATCCATTAAAAAGGAACGAATGGAAAGAGGGAGGCGACCGCGAAGGACCCATGTATGCATGGTGCAGAGAATGCCCGCCCTCCAACAGGTGTCGTAAGCCTTCTCCAAACGAAAGAACACAGCCGCGGTCGGGCGCTTCCGCAAGAAGTTATTCATAATGAAGGTCGACAAGGTAACCAGATGGTCAACAGCAGAGCGGCGCCTACGAAATCCACATTCGAGCAGCCAAACCAAACGAGAGTTAACCATTCGCTCCATCACTTTACAGACACAGCTGGTAAGCGAGATGGGTCGATAACTGGAAGGCAAGTGCTTGTCCTTCCCCGGCTTAGGAATCGGGACAACAATAGACTCCCGCCAGCATGCGGGAATATGTCCCTCAATCCAGATGCGATTGTATGTACGAAGAAGAAAACCTTTACCCGCAGGAGAAAGGTTCTTCAGCATCTGAATATGAATAGAATCAGGCCCTGGAGCATAGGACCGTGACCGGGCAAGTGCGTTTTCGAGTTCCCACATAGTGAATGGGGCATTGTAACTTTCACGATTCGAGGAGCGGAAGTCAGGTGGCCTAGCCTCCTCTGCCTGTTTTCGGGGGAGGAAGGCAGGGTGGTAATGAGCGGAGCTCGAAACCTCTGCGAAAAAGCGGCCGAAGGCATTGGAGACATCCTCAGGGGCCACAAGGACGTCATTTGCGACCGTCATGCCAGAAACTGGTGAGTGGACCTTAGTGCCAGATAGCCGGCGCAGGCTACCCCAAACAACAGAAGGAGTAAAACTGTTGAAGGTGCTTGTGAAAGCAGCCCAGCTGGCTTTCTTGCTTTCTTTAATAATACGACGCCACTGTGCACGTAATCGTTTATCACTGATACAATTCGCCACTGTAGGGTGGCGTTTAAAGGTGCGTAAAGCACGTCGACGAGCACGTAAAGCGTCTCTACATGCTGAGGTCCACCAGGGGACCGGTACGCGACGTGGGGAAGAAGTAGGGTGAGGGATGGAATATTCAGCAGCAGCGAGAATGACTTCCGTAAGGTGTGCGACCTGACGATCGCAGCTTGTGAAGGTTTGATCATGAAAGGTCGCCCTGGAAGAGAAGAGCCCCCAGTCTGCTTTGGAGATGTTCCAACTAGATGAGCACGGAGAGGGGGTTTGCTGCAGGAGATGGATAACACACGGGAAGTGGTCCCTCGAATATGTATCAGAAAGTGCATACCACTCAGACCGGCGTGGAAGTTGGGTAGTACATACAGAGAGGTCTAAATGGGAATAGGTGTGAGATGTGTTCGAAAGAAAAGTAGGGGCGCCAGTATTGAGGCAGACATGATTGAGCTGGTTGAAGAGGTCTGCTAACAAGGAGCCCCTCGGGCAGGATGCTGGAGAGCCCCAAAGGGGATGGTGGGCATTGAAGTCTCCAGTTAACAAAAATGGTGCAGGTAGCTGAGCAATAAGTTGCATCATGTCTGCCCTGGTAACGGCAGATGACGATTGAGTGTTAACGGTACAAAAGGAAAACGTAAAACTGGGGAGAGTAATGCGGATGGCAACTGCCTGCAGGCCGGTGTGCAATGTGATGGGATCGTAGTAAATATCATCCCGGAACAGCAACATAACCCCTCCATGAGCCGGAATACCTACCACCGGGGGTAGGTCAAAACGTACAGAGGTGTAGTGTGCCAAGGCAATTTGATCGCATGGGCGTAGCTTCGTTTCCTGGAGGGCTACGACGAGCGGACGGTGCAAGCGGAGCAGCAACTTCAAGTCCTCACGGTTGGAGCGAATACTGCGAATATTCCAGTGAATAAGTGCCATCGTAAGAAAAGGAAGATGAAAGAAGGGGTCACCTCGAAGGCCGCTGAGGGCCTGGCTTCGAGCGAGCACTGCCGCCGCTATCAGTAGGCGGACAGTCATCGTCCATTGGGTCCATAGGTTCATAGGTTCATAGGTTCATCGGCCATCTCGGGAGGATGGCCGGGAGGGGGAGCTTCCTCCGCCGGTGAACGGCCAGATGTACGGCTACCAGCGGTGCGGCCAGGCGAAACGGAAGACGGCCTGGGGCGGCAACCGCTGGGTGGCGCAGGAGAAGAAATTCGCCGTGGCGGAGAAGGAGAACTGTGCATCCTATGAGCCTTCTTGGAAGGTCGTTTGGTGGAAGTACTGTTCGATGGCTGGGAGGTCGAGGTACATAGGAAGTCTGCAGGGGACGGTTCCTTCCTGAAGGCCCGTGCATCTGACTTCTGCGTCCTCGTCTTAGCAGAAGCTGATGAAGGGGCTTGTGTCTGTGGAGTGATGGGAGGAAGAGGAGACGTCGACCGCGCGATCTTAGCACTGGCCGAACGGACGACCGTGGTGCTGAAGGTCAGATCGTATGTCTGGGTTGCTACCTCCCTGGTTGTCCGAGGAGAGGCGAGGACAGTACTGTATTTCCCCGCTGGGAGCAGCGTGGGCTTCCTACTAGCCAATAGCTTGCAAGCAGAGGACGCTGCATGGTCACCCTGACAGTTCACACAACGAGGAGACGGAGGTGGACAGTCACCCTCATGGGCGTCCTTGCCACAAGTGACACATTTAGCCGCACTGGAACTAGACTGGCGAGTGTGATTAAAACGCTGACACTGGTAGCAGCGCGTAGGTGTCGGGACATAGGGGCGAACAGAAATAACCTCGTAGCCCGCTTTGATACGCGATGGCAGCTGAACACTATCAAAGGTCAAGATAAGTGTCCGGGTCGGTACAAGGTCATTGTTGACCTTTTTCATGACCCTATGGACAGCCGTCACGCCCTACTCAGCGAGGAAAGACAATCTCTTCGTCAGTCAATCCGTCGAGAGGTCGAGTATAGACCACATCACGAGACGAATTCAAAGTTCGGTGAGCCTCCACCCGGACAGGGAATGTGTACAGGAGTGTGGCTCGAAGCAGTTTCTGTGCCTGAAAGGCGCTCTCAGTTTCTAGTAGCAAGGTACCATTACGCAACCTTGTACAAGACTTAACAGTAACGGCTATGGCATCTACGCCCTTCTGGATAACGAAAGGGTTGACAGAGAAAAAATCCTTTCCGTCCTCAGATCGAGAAACGACGAGGAACTGTGGGGCAGGCGGTAGTACCTTTGTCACTGGTGGCTGGTCATGTTTGCGTTTGTGGGCAGAAGTCGAGAGAGAAGAAGAGAAATCCACTGCGGAGGAATCCCCCATGATTGGCAGCGTCTCCGATGGCGCGCTCCTTCCTTATGGGGACCCTCTCAGAGGGCACTCCCGCCTTAGGTGAATGTTTACACCTCAGGTCACACCTCCCGAGAAACAGACGGAGGGACCAATTGCCATGGTCAGAAGGTATCAGCTCAGGCAATCACCCCTCCCTGGGCCTGGCCTTTACCAGGGGGTACGTGCGTGCCTTACTTGTCTATCCAGGGCGGGGAATTACGCGTTACCCCGTCACCGGCTACGCGTACGAACGCGTGGGTCGGCCTTCAGGCGCGCACAGGGAGGAAGGAATAAGAGGAAAAGGAAGAGAGAGAGGACAGACTGTCTCAAACGCCGAGGCGGAGACCAGAGAAGGCAAGGAGGAGGAGGCAAGGAGGAGGAGGCAAGGAGGAGGAGGCAAGGAGGAGGAGGCAAGGAGAAGGAGGCAAGGAGAAGGAGGCAAGGAGAAGGAGGCAAGGAGAAGGAGGCAAGGAGAAGGAGGCAAGGAGAAGGAGGCAAGGAGAAGGAGGCAAGGAGAAGGAGGCAAGGAGAAGGAGGCAAGGAGAAGGAGGCAAGGAGAAGGAGGCAAGGAGAAGGAGGCAAGGAGAAGGAGGCAAGGAGAAGGAGGCAAGGAGAAGGAGGCAAGGAGAAGGAGGCAAGGAGAAGGAGGCAAGGAGAAGGAGGCAAGGAGAAGGAGGCAAGGAGAAGGAGGCAAGGAGAAGGAGGCAAGGAGAAGGAGGCAAGGAGAAGGAGGCAAGGAGAAGGAGGCAAGGAGAAGGAGGCAAGGAGAAGGAGGCAAGGAGAAGGAGGCAAGGAGAAGGAGGCAAGGAGAAGGAGGCAAGGAGAAGGAGGCAAGGAAGACAGTGAGATGAAGAAGAACAAAGAAAGGAACCAACCAAAGGAAGGAAGAAACGAGAAGTGAATAACCAAAAAGACCACAATTATAGGTCGTGGAACCGTCCGTCTCCGGACGCAGGCGCTAACTACCCCCTTGAGGAGGATGGACTCCTTTTAGTCGCCCTTTACGACAGGCAGGAATACCGCGGGCCTATTCTAACCCCCGAACCCGCAGGGGGGAGTGTCCGATGGTGGCGGCTGTGACAATTCCGCCGGCGATGGTCAGTCTCGTGGATGCGAACGATAATAGGCGACAAATAGTTGCAATGCTTGATCCCTAGTGTGTGCGGAGCGAAGCTTAGCCGTCCGATGCTTGAGCGTTCTGACAAAACGTTCCGCTTCGCTGTTTACTGTGGATGGAACGGTGCACTAGTTAGATGCTGCATGCCATTGGGTTGCGTTCACAGAATGTTTCGGATTCATTTGACGTGAACTGAGTGAGGCGTGCGCGGCTCGTGTTCGCTTCACCTCTTATTTTACATCCTGTATTTTTTTTAACAATACTGACAACTGCTTATGTTACTTATGTTACACTACTGGCCATTAGAACTACTGCACCACGAAGATTACGTGCTACAGACGCGAAATTTAACCGACAGGAAGATGTTGTGATATGCAACTGATTAACTTGTCACCTAATTCACACAAGGTTGGCCCCGGTGGCGACACCTACAACGTGCTAACATGAGGAAAGTTTCCAACCGATTTCTCATCCACAAACAGCAGTTGACCGGCGTTGCCTGGTGAAACGTTGTTGCGATGCCTCGTGTAAGGATTAGAAATGCGTAGCGCCACGTTCCCGACTTTGATAAAGGTCGGATTCTAGCCAATCGCGATTGCTGTTTATCGTATCGCTACATTGCTGCTCGCGTTGGTCGAGATCCAATGACTTAGCACAATATGGAATCGGTGGGTTCAGGAGTGTAATACGGATCGCCGTGCTGGACGGCCTCGTATCACTAGTAGTCGAGATGACAGGCATCTTATCCGCATGGGTGTAACGGATCGTGCAGCCACATCTCGATCCCTTAGTCAAGAGATGGTGACGTTTGCAAGACAACAACCATCTGCACGAACAGTTCGACGACGTTTGCAGCAGCATGGACTATCAGCTCTGAGACCATGGCTACGGTTACCCTTGACGCTGCATCACAGACAGGAGCGCCTGCAATGGTGTACTCAACGACGAACGTGGGTGCACGAATGGCAAAAAGGCATTTTCTTCGGATGAATCCAGGTTCTGTTTACAGCATCATGATGGTGGCATCCGTGTTTGGCGACATCGCGGTGAACGCACATTGGAAGCGTGTATTCGTCATCGCCATACTGACTTATCACCCGGCGTGATGGTATGGGGTGCCATTGGTTACACGTCTCTGTCACCTCTTGTTCGCATTGATAGGACTTTGAACAGTGGACGTTACATTTCAGATGTGTTCCGACCCGTGGCTCTACCCTTCATTCGATCCCTGGGAAACCCTACATTTCAGCAGGATAATGCACGACCGTATGTTGCAGGTCCTGTAAGGGCCTTTCTGGATACAGAAAACGTTCGACTGCTGCCTGGCCAGCACATTCTCCAGATCTCTCAGCAATTGAAAAGTCTGGTGAATGGTGTCCTTGCAACTGACTAGTCACGATACGACTTTTGATGAACTGTGGTATCGTGTTGAAATTGCATGGGCAGCTGCACCTGTACAAGCCATCCAAGCTCTGTTTGATTCAATGCGCAGGCATCTCAAGGCCGTTATTACCGCCAGAGGTGATTGTTCTGGGTACTGATTTCTCTGGATCTATGCACCCAAATTGCGTGAAATTCCTATCACATGTCAGTTCTAGTATAATATATTTGTCCAATGAATATCCGTTTATCATCTGCATTTCTCCTTCGTGCAGCAAGTTAATTGCCAGTAGTGTAGTTTCAATTTCTGTTATCACTGAGTTGTTGCTTTGCCTGCCCGTGAGCGGCGGCAGCAGCAGCGCTTATCGATATAGCCGTGCCGTATTATCTTTGCTGTCTGCTGTTACTTCCCGGTTGACGTCTGTCGTGCAGCTAGTTGGAAAGCGCCTGCAGCGCAGTCCGGACCTGGCAGTCAGAGTTGGGACGCGGCGGAAGTCGGTCGGGTTGGAGCAGTAGTGAGGCTTGGATAGCCGTGACTCGCCCGACCGTCGCCTGCACACATGACTTGAACTGGGGACGGTCTCGGTTGATCATCGCTTGGTCGTCTTACCAGGCGACGTGTATTTGCTCGCTGGTCGCTTACGGGTTGGCGGCGTGTGTGTCAACTTGTGGTTCGGCCGTGTCATTGCTCGGTCACTGCTTTTAGCATTGGTTGCGTTCTTCGCCTTAGTCTTTGAGCAGTTGAGATCACAAGCCACACACAATTTCACAGTTATTTTAGTGCTGTCTCCATGCTGGTGTGCGAGCAGTCGATTGGTTGGTGTGGATTAACCAGGAAATCCCCACGCGGCGCTGTGGGCTGGGCCCGCTGGCGGTCTACACGCAGTGTCGGAGTGTCTGAGTGTGTCGGAGCTGTTGCGATTGCTACGGGGTTCGTGGCTCACCGACCCAGGACATCGAAGTTCAGTGGTTATTTAATTACCGAAGCCGGTCTGTTCACATAGTGCCGTTGGTTTTCATGGTTGACTGTCGGGGGTATTCCCGTAAGCAACAACGAATGTTCGAGTAGGTGAAAGTTTGGCCACTATCAGGTGGAGTTTAAATGTGTTTTGGTTATTTGAAGTCTAAGTGCACCGGCCGTTAGCGTTCCGGTTACCGGTTCTGGCTGCTGACGTGAAATTCAGGTAGTGTCCTTTCATCACCGTGTTGTCGCTGTCCAACATGTATATGTAGTTTTGATAGCTTATGCATACTTCGTTGTGGGCGGCTACACCTTTTACGTATTGGCTTTCGAGTTCCCTGTGTACTGGTTGGGTGGAAAGTAAGTCGTCTTGTCAGTGGGTCTGTTGACTGTCTCTCGGTTGGGTTACCGGTGGATCAGGTATAGTTAGGCCGACTACCTGTCTCTCCTAAGCGAACGTTAATATTTGAAGAGCAGATAGACCCCCGGAAACCTCTGAGCGCCGCTGGCTGTACTGCCTTTTCTTATTGGTGTTTGTGTATTTTTATGGCTCATAACCGATGGCTTAAATTTGTATGCTTTTAGTTGGGTTTCAAATAAAGGGCCTTCTGCCTTTCGAGTTGTGTTTTTCAATCATGGGCTTCCATCTGTCTTAAATTTAAAATTCCTTACTTCTTAAGTCTTAGATTGTTTGGGCCTTCTGCCTCCTCTTTTAAAATTATTTAAGCATATAGCTTTGGGCCTTCTGCTATTGAAAATTTGTCGTAGGTGTGTTTTTAAATCTTGAGCCTTCAGCCGCTTTAAAAATTAAAGAGGTTGTGCCCTTAAGCCATAAGACTTTGTGACATATTCAGTCGATAGTTAAGCTCGGAAATTTGTACAGTAATGTTTGGGCAGCTAAATAAAGTTATGTCTGTTCGAGTGTAACTGACAGCCGCTCATTTTTGGCCCCTTTCCACAATTCCAATTACGTTTTATGTCCTGCGGAATTAACCAGCCGTTTCACTTAGAGCTGTTGTCCAACACAATGATTTCTGACAAACCTTCGAGGCAAAAAGTAGAGGACAACGCCTGAATTGTGCTACGTGACCTTGTCGAGTTCATTGCCACAGCAGAAGGGAACTTGCTGTAAGTGTCTACCACAATCAATCAACGAGTGTTTCGAAAACGTCCCGCAAAGTCTATGTTCCCACGTTGCCACGGTGATTGCGACTCAGGCCAAGCAGAGAATTTTTGTGGCTGCGACGACTGATTTTGCGCACATGTGTGATACTGTGACGTCATCTGTTCTATTTGAGTGCCCACACCCTGCCAAGTACAGTGTCGACGCGCTGTTTCGTACGAACAGTCCCCCAGTGTCCTTGGTGAAGTAACTACAACACTTCTTTTTGCAAAGCTTTGGGATCAACGCACGTCACCGTCCACTGCCATTCTGAACAAGAGTCACTGCTTTCTGTATAGCAAGGCTATGCCGACGAGCGAAGTATCGGCGCACTACGGAGTTGTTTATCCTAGGACCTAGGCAATGAGCGAGGGGCAAGATGTGCGAATGTATTTCAGCAAAATGTGCAGATCTGAATCAGCTTCCGTAACCTTTGCAATTTTCCTATAGTTCAGAGGAAAGCAACTCAGAAGTGTCGAAGTATGTTCAAAGATGTTAAAATGTGTGTGAATTCCTAAGTGACCAAACTGCTGAGTTCATCGGTCCCTAGACTTACGCATTACTTAAACTAACTTAACCTCACTTATGCTAAGAACGACACACACACACACACACACACACACACACACACACACACACACACACACACACACACTCCTATATCCAAGGGAGGACTCTAACCTCCGGCGGGAGGGGCCGGCTCAAATAGCTGAGCACTATGGGACTTAACATCTGAGGTCATCATTCCCCTAGAACTTAGGTTAGTTAGGTTTATGTAGTTCTAAGGATATCACACACATCCATGCCCGAGGCAGTGTTCGAACCTGCGACCGTAGCGGTAGCGCGGTTAAAGACTGAAGCGAGGGGCCGGTCAAAGCCTGTGTCAGGGCTAATCGGAAGACGTGAAAGTGCGTCCGCATTACCATGTTTAGCTGTCGGCCGATACACAGCCTCGTACTGGGATTGAGACAACAACGAAGCCTATTTTTGCAGTTTTTGGGCGGTTCGCGCTGGATGCAGCAAGGACTGCAATGGCTTGTGATCCGTTACTAAGCAGAATTTTCTGCCATACACGATGGCCAATGCTTCTTTCTCTACTTGTGAACAGTTACACTGAGCCTTGGACAACACTTATAGTGCGAAAGGAATAGACCTATCTTTATCATCAATTCTGTGCGAAAGCACTGCACCTATTCCGTAAGAGGAAGCGTCGTCTTGCAACACAACTGGTTTGTCAGAATCAAAGTGAACCAAGCGTCGATGACTGAGCAATGCTTCTTTAAGTGTTTGTAAAGCTTGTTGGCACTCATAGGTCCAAACAAAGGGGGATGTTCTTTCGACACAAGCGATGCAAAGGAGCTGCGATTTGAGCAGCATTCGGTACGAACCAAATATTATAGTTCATTTCTCCTAAGACTAACTGCAGTTCTGTGGCATTGCGTGGAACTGACAGGTCACGTATGGTTAACAAATGGGATTGTAGAAAATGTACACCGTGACTGTTTATGACATCACCAAGATACTGCAACACTTGTCCAGTCTACAATTTAGTCCTGGAGCAGCTAACAAACGAAACAAACCATGTAAATTGGACGGTATTATCGTAGCAGGTGGTACACCTGAAGATCGTACAGCCAAGTAGTTTGAACAGATGGGCACTTGTGCAGTCAGCTGTTCCAAATACCGTCGGAAAATGGCGGGTGCGGGAGCACTGTCAAAGGCAAAGGCAAATACCGAAATAAGCACGCACTTTGATTTGCGCGACGTATGTCTTCAAATACCACTAGATGAAGAATCTCAATTTTTAAAAAGTAGCGACCAGCACTTAATTTGTCCATGAGATCCTCGGGGCATGGCAATGGATAAATATCGATGACAGTTTGTGGGTTGACTAAGTCTACAGTCAACACAGAGGGTAATGCGAGCTGAAGGTTTGGGGAACAAAACCAATGGACTTGCCCATCGACTAGCTTGTACAGGCGCTATAGCTTCGCTGTCTTGCAATTCTTCAAGTTCAACAGCGACTTTACCCCGTAATGCAGTGGGAACAGTTCTGGGCCGACAAAATTTCGGCTGCACATTGTCTTTCTTAGTAGTATGTGCAACGAAACTTTTAAACTTGCCTAAATCTTCAGGGAACTCTTTCAACAAGCGAGCTACACTGTCCTTGGCATTGAGTGCAGTCACTGACAACACATTGTCCTGAATTTGTAATCCAAACAAATCAAACGCATCAAGGCGAAATATATTCTCTTAATCGCGTGATTGTAGCACAATGAAAGTCACAATTTTCGTATGCGAGCGATACATGGCAGGCAAATACATTTTCCGAGAACTGGAATGTCTTGTCCATTCTAAGCCGACAGTTGTGTGGTGCCTAACAGTTCATGTGTGTTACACAATTCAGCAATGTAACAGAGGCACCCGTGTCCAACTGAAATTTCACCCGTCTTCCACTAATATGCAAAGAAAAAGTTTTATGAACTGGCGTAGCTTTGAAGAAACTGTGTGCTGGCTAGTTTTACTGATGTCTGTAGCAGGCTTGCATTGATCACATGGGCCTTGTGACGAGATTTTTGTGAGTGAGCAGAATTCTTGTTTGTTCCGTTGGAAACATACGGATTTACGTAACCTTGCTTGCCACAAGCTTAGCGCTGTGCTTGCCTGGACGGGAAATCTTGGCGTTTGTGCCGTGAATAGCACCGAGTGCACGACTTAGTTCCCTAAACATGCGAACAGAATTGTTTACGTGGGGTGGTGCAGGGGGTCTGTTGCTATCTATGCAGGTCGTAAGCAAGGGATGACAAATTGGTGGCTGCTCAAATATATCGCCCGCTGCGGCACCTGAATCATACTGATCTACAATTTGTACTAAGTGCTGAAATGATGGGTCTGACTGTTTCAAAAACAGTTCTCTAAGCCTGATATTAGTTACATTGTACATGATCGCATCACGCAGCATTTCATCTCAATATAAAGCACGACAAGCACATTTGAGTTTGCGTTTCTTCGTCATACCGCGCAAATCTGTTACCCACTCGCGATAAGAATGTTCTGACCTTTTCTTGCAATTAGGGATTTGGTACCTGGCTGCCACCACATTCACTTGTTGGTCATAATAGTTAGCGCATCTTCAACTTGATCATAGGAAAGTTCACTCGGAGTGGCGTTAGGGAACAAATTCTGAACGAGGCGAAGGACTGCACTTCCTACCATGGACAAAAAGTAATGTAGCTTCACAGTACCTGGTACGTTATGGACTATTGCTACCACTCGAGCCAGTCCTCGAATTTTTTGTTAAACTGGTGTGAAGGTGGTATAACAGTCGGACCTACAGCTGTTGCCTGTTGCACTGTACTGGCGGCTTGATTGGTGAGTAGCTGGTGTGCCATTTTAGCAGCGCGGCGATCTGCTGGGTCTGCGTTGTATCTATGATGTTGCAGCTGTGGCACCTGAGGAGGGGGTGGGAGGGGTGGATTGTTCATACTGGAATAGACAAATGCAATAAACAAACAATGTAAGCAAGGAAAAGAAGAACACAAGCAAAGAAAATTTCTGCAACGCCCACCTGAAAACACTGATTAGCAAAAAGACTATAAGATACTCAAACATGTAAACGCACCACTGCAAAGAAAAGACAAGGCAGAATTAAGGCGCCAGCAAAACACAAAAGTCCACAACAAAAGAAAATTCATGGCAGCCAGGCTCTGGGTTCTTCTAACACGTCGTCGCCAAATGTTAAATCCAGCTTAGTCGTCAAATATGCCAACGGCCTTGCCGCAGTGGTAACAGCGGTCCCCGATAGATCACCAATGGTTGGTTGGTTGGTTGGTTTAAAGAGAAGGGACCAACCTTCGAGATCATCGGCACCTTCTTCCTAATAAAACAATGCCACAAGGGTGAGAATAAAACGGACGAAATATGTAACACAAAACGGAAAGAAAGGAAAATCCACAAGAAAAAAGGGAAGGCAACGAATACTAACTAAAGAGGACGAGAAAACAGACGACAGAAACGGAAGGGAGTAAAACATGAAAGCAGGTTACAGTGACTGGCCAACCACGAGAATAAAATGGGAAAGCCAGCCACTCTGCAACACATCAAAACCTCCACCCTAAAAGCACTAGGGTGGAGGACACGGAGGGACAAAGGACATGCGCTAAAACCTACACAGAAGTATAAAACCAACTCTCACGAAAAACACGTAAACTACAGCTGCTGTAAAGGCATTGCCGCCCAACACCGAAGGCAAGATGCTGGGAAAATTAAAAGTCTGCCGCAAAGCGGCTAAAAGTGGGCGGTCCAGCAAGAGGCGGACGGCTGTCATTTGGAAGCCACAGCGAGACTGAGGTGGGTCCTCGCGACGGAGTAGGTATCCATGCGTTAGCCACGTATGGCCAATGCGGAGCCGGCAGAGGACAACTGATTCCCTGCGAGAGGCCTGCATGGAAGACTTCCACATATTCATTGTCTCCTTAATGACACAGTTTGTTGTGCGTGCTGTTATGCCATTCCGTCGGAAAACCCTGCGGTTTAAGACAGAACGCAGGTCAGCTTCGAAGATGCCCATCTCCAGAAGCGGTTTCCGTCTCGCCTGTTTGGCCAGCCTGTCGGCAAGTTCGTTGCCGGGGATTCCGACGTGTCCTGGGGTCCACACAAACACCGCAGAATGGTGGGACTGTTCCAGGGCATAGATGGCCTCATGAATGGACGCTACCACAGGGTGGCGAGGTTAGCACAGGTCGATAGCTTGTAGGCTGCTCAATGAGTCAGTACACAGGAGAAGTTACTCTCCAGGGCAGGAGAGGATGTACTCAAGAGAACGAGATATTGCCGCCAGCTCTGCAGTGAAAACACGGCAGCCAACTGCAAGGAGTGCTGCTTAACATGTCCTCCATGAACATATGCGAAGCCTACGTGACCATCAGCTATTGAGCATTCGGTGTAAACCATTTCAGAGCCCAGGAACACGTCAAGAATCGAGAGGAAGTGACAGCGGAGAGCGGCGGAATTAACGGTCCTTAGGACCATGCAAAAGGTCAAGGCAAAGCTGCGGCCAAGGCGTACTCCATGGAGGCGTACGTGAACGGACCGCAAGTAGAGGTGGTAAAGGGAAGGACTCCAGTTCGGAGAGAAGGGTCTGCAGATGAACCGCAATCGTTAGCCTCAATCTCGGCCGCCGATGTGGGAGATGGACTGCTGCGGCCAGGAAAACGAGACGGTAAGTCGAATGCTCAGGGGAACTATGAATGTGTGCTGCGTAACTGGCGAGCAGCTGCTCACGTCTGATATGCAGTTGAGGGTCACCAGCCTCCATCAGTACGCTGGTCACCGGACTCGTCCTAAAAGCTCCTGTCGCCAATCGAACCCCACAGTAGTGCACAGTGTCGAGTAAATGCAATGCTGAAGGCGCTGCAGAACCATAAACCACATTCCCATGGTCAACTTTGGATCGGACAAGGGTTCTGTCGAGCTGCAGCAGCGTACAGCGATCTGCGCCAAAATTGGTGTTGCTCAGCAACGGAGAGCAATGAGCTGCTGCCAGCATTTCTGTTTAAGCTGACGAAGATTAGGGAGCCAAGTCAACTGAGCGTCGAAAACCAGTCCTAGGAATTGATATGTCTCCACTACAGTGAGTGGATCGTCATTAAGATCAAGTGTGGGTTCCAGATGAACAGTACGACACCGACAGAAGTGTATGACACCGACAGAAGTGTATGACACACGACTTTGCGGCTGAAAACTCGAAGCCGTGGGCTAGAGCCCATGACTGCGCCTTCTGGATGGCTCCCTGGAGGCGCCGCTCAGCAACATCAGTACTGGAGCAACAGTATGGAATGCAGAAGTTGTCTGCATACAGAGAAGGCAAGATGGAGGGCCCGACAGCCGCTGCTAGACCGTTAATGGCCACTAAAAATAGGGAGACACTCAATTTAGAGCCCTGTGGGACTCTATTCTCCTGGATATGGATGGAACTATGGGAGTCACCAACGTGGACATGGAAAGTACGAAGCGACAGGAAGTTTTGGTTAAAAATCGGGAGTGGTCCCCGGAGACCCCACACACACAATGTGGCAAGGATGTGACGCCACCAAGTCGGGTCGTATGCTTTACGTAAGCCAAAAAAGACTGCAATCAGGTGTTGCCGTCTGGAAAAGGCTGTTCGGATGGCAGACTCGATGGACACCATATTATCAGTGGTAGAGCGACCTTGGCAGAAGCCGCCCTGACAGAGCCAGCAAGCCACGTGACTCCAGGACCCAACCCAACTGCTGACATACCATACATTCCAGCAGCTTTCAAATAACGTTGGTGAGGCTGATGGGCCGATAGCTATCCACATCAAGCGGGTTTTTACCGGGTTTCAGCACCGGAATGATGGTACTCTCCCGCCATTGCGATGGAAATACGCCATCGCACCAGATCTGGTTGAAGATGACGAGAATATGTCGCTTGTAGTCAGATGAGAGGTGTTTAATCATCTGGCTGTGGAAGTGATCAGGCCCAGGAGCTGTGTCGGGAAAATGCGCAACAGAACTGAGGAGATCCCACTCTGTAAATGGGGCGTTATAGGATTCACTGTGACGTGTAGTGACTGAGATGACTTTCCCTTCCAGTCGCTGTCTGCGAAAGTCTGTGGGGTAGTCCTATGATGCAGAGGCTCGAGCAAAGTGCTCGGCAATCACGTTTTCGCGTTTGCGTCGGTAGATAACACGCCATTTATTGTAACACTGGAGACAGCTGTTGGGGCCTGGTATCCGAAAACACGTTTGATCTTTGCCCAGACTTGGGAAGGTGACTTGTGGCACCCAATGGTGGAGACGTATTTCTCCCAACACTCCTCCTTCCGTTGTTTGACAAGGTAGCGAACACGGGCATGGAGGCCTTTAAAAGCTACGTGCTATTCAAGGGAAGGGTGCCGCTTATGCCGCTGTAGAGCTCCCGACGCTCCATAATGGCTTCAGCGACTTTCGGTGACCACCAAGGGACTACCTTACGCCTCAGTCACCTTGAAGAGCGAGGGATCGCGTTTTCTGTCGCAGAAACAATTGTGCTAGTCACCTGCTCAACCATCACATCGATGTTACCGTGTGGGGGAAATTCAGCGGTGACAGCAAAGGTGAAGTTCCCCAGTCCGCCTTGTTTAAAGCTCATTTGGGTAGACGTCCGTGTGCATGTCGCTGCGGCACTGGCAGGAAGATGGGGAAGTAGTCACTACCACACAGGGCGTCATGTGCTCTCCAGTGGATAGATGAGAGAAGTCCTGGGCTGCAATTAGATAAATTAATGGCTGAGTACACCTCTGCCACACATTTCAGTGTTGCTCATGGTAGTTAAACTTTCGACATCTCTGCCTTGGCTAGCAAGCATGGTACCACCCAACAAGGGGTTATGGGCATTAAAATCTCCCAGAAGTAGGAAAGGTTTAGGGAGTTGATCAGTCAGTGCAGCTAATACATTCAGCGGTACTGCATCACCTGGAGGAAGATATAAATTGCAGACAGTTATTTCCTGCGTCGTCCTTATTCTCACAGCCACAGCTTTAAGAGGGGTTTGAAGGGGCACATGTTCACTACAGGCCGAGTTTAGGACATAAACGCGAACTTCACATGACACTCGATTCTAGTCGCTACGGCTCCTGTAATATCCCTTATAGCCGTCAAGGGCAGAGAGTCTGCATTGCTGGGAACCAGGTGTCCTATAGGGCAATGCAGATAGCAGGTGTAAAGCTTAACAGTTGCCAGGGCTCAGCCAGGCGGTGGAAAAAAACTGCCGCAATTACACTGGAGGATGACATCGTGAGACTGGGAAGGCATGGAACATTCATTCAATGAGGCAGTTTACGCCTCAGAGTCACCTGCTGCCACCGATTTATTGCCTGAGCAGTCCATATCCATTGTGTCTGAGGGTCTGGCGAGATATAGGTCCTCATCAGATGCCAAAATCTCCACCCCAGCCTCAGCTGCAGAGCTTGTCGGTAGTGGTGGTGTTGCTGCCACCGCAATTTACTTGGTCTTAGGGGTTTTCTTCTTGGATTTCTCTCGTTGCTCCTTGGGTTTCCCTGGTTGGGAGGATTTCACTGGCTCAGTCTCCAGGACTGAGCGTCAGCGACCATCTGCTTTTGGGCTCTTCAGCCACTGGTATGTGTCGTCTTTCCCCACTAGAAGAAACGAGGGAAGGGAGTGACCCAAGTGAAGAAGATTTACGCTTCTCTGGTTTAGATGTGGGGACGGACGTCCACGATGGTTGGGGGGGGGGGGGAGTGTTGCTCCCAACGTAGATGGTGCACAGGAGCAACAGGGAGGGAAATGCCCCACCATCAACGGGGCAGGTGTACTCTTCCAGCTCTGAGAGGTGACCTGGGTTGATGAAGCTGATGGTGCCAGAACGTTGCAGCGGTGGCGTAAGATGATGTCATATGCACAGGATTCAGGCGTTCAAATTTTCTCTTAGCCTCAATGTAGGTCAGTCTCTCCAGGGTCTTGTACTCCATGATTTTCCTTTCTTTCTGGAGAATCCTGCAGTCAGGCGAGTAAGGTGAATGGTGCTCTCCACAGATGACACATGGAGTATTGGGAAGTGATGGGCGTCCGCAATCTCGGCATGTGACTCTGGCATTACAACAGGAAGACGTGTGGCCGAACTTCCAGCACTTAAAGCACCGCATCAGAGGAGGGATATAGGGCTTTACATCACATTGGTACACCATCACCTTGGTCTTCTCAGGCAATGTATAACCCTCAAAGGACAACATGAAGGCACCGGTGGCAACCTGATTATCCTTCGGACCCCAGTGGACACGCCGGACGAAATGTACACCTCGCCTCTCTAAACTGACGCACAGCTCATCGTCGGACTTCAAAAGAAGGTCTCTGTGAAACATAATACCCTGGACCATATTTAAGCTCTTATTGGGTGTGATGGTTACAGAAATATCCCCCAGCTTGTCACAAGCGAGTAACTCCCGTGACTGGGCAGAGGATGCTGTTTTGATCAAGACTGACCCAGATCTCATTTTCGGCAAGCCCTCCACCTCTCCGAACCTGTACTGTAACTGCTCAACAAAAAACTAAGGCTTCATCGTCATGAAAGATTCCCCATCAGCTCTCGAACATACAAGGTACTGCAGTGAATAAGATCCGCTGCCATCCTTAGCCTGACGTTCCTCCCATGGTGTGGCCAGGGAGGGGAACGATTTGGGGTTGTACTTCTGTGCATTGAATTGCGATCGTGATCACTTAGAGACCGCTGGTGTTGCACCACCAGCAAGAGATGGACTATGCTTCTTCGCATGTCATCTGCCCTGATGCCATCCATTCTGCCCAGGGGCCCTCCCCACAGGCGCCACCCAGCCACAGCAAGGGCCACCTGGCAGGATGGCCATTGCCAGGAGTCCTGATGCCCCAGGGGGATGGGCATCTATCCCTTGGCATACATGGGGATTTAACGGCGCAGGCAACAGGGTACATGGTGACCCCAACACAATGGACTGGCTACTGTGCCGGATATCATGGTCATCGTCGACCCAGAAATCGGCACTGCATAGTGAATGGTGGAAAACGCACGCAGGAAGGTGTCCTCGCCCAAGAGATGGAGAATGGGCAGGACTGCAATTCGACGACGAGAAAGTGGGCTAAAGATCTCAATGCACATTGGACACAATGCACCTTGTAAGGCACCCTTCCACAATTGGCTTTCTCTTCGGGAAAATTTTGAAGAATGGAAGTCAGTCCCTACAGTGGACCGTCACATAAAGGCCGAAATATGTGAAACTCCTTTTAGTCGCCTCGTACGACAGGAAGGAATACCTAGGGCTTATTCTAACTCCCAGACCCACAGGGGGGACAGATCACCGAAGTTAAGCGCTGTCAGGCTGGGCTAACACTTGGGTGGTTGACAGAGCGAGTGGGATGCACTCAGCCCTTGTGAGGCAAACTGAGTAGTAGTACTTCATTGAGACGTAGCTGTTCTGGCCTCGTAAACTGACATACGGCAGGGAGAGCAGTGTGCTGACCACATGCCCCTCCATATCTTCACCGAGCGACGCCTGTTGTCCGAGGATGGCACAGCGGTCGGTCGATACCGTCGGGCCTTCGTGGTCTGTTCGGGCCGAGTTTAGTTCTTTTTAGTCGTCAAATATGGTGTGTGTAGCAAACCTGCTTTCTCGGATCTCGAGACCGTTCAAACAAATCATATTAATGAGTTTTATTACAAAAAGAAAAGATTACAATACAAACTTTGTCAATTACACAGACGTGTCGCAAGAAAAGGGCGACGTGCAAAATAAGAAACGATCTTCAGTATAAACAATTCCCAAGTCCGTGTTATATAGATCGTACAAACAAAGTAACTAGTGTCGATGCAGCAATAGAACTCACTAATCTTGAAGCTACTCTTCAACTGGGCCGCTAGCAGTCGGGCGCGGCGCTTATGTCCTCTTCGCGTAGGGACCACTGCTGTCGCGTTGTCGTCCTGGAGAGTGGTCGGTCAGTGTGCTACTAGCTGACCTCTTCTCACAGCTGTCTCTTCTCTTATGTTACGGCGTAAAGTCAAGCACCAGCAAGACAGTGGGGAACGACAGAGATCTCCACCGACTCGTACTCTTACTGATTTATGGATAGCCCTACAGGATTCATTGTGCCAGTTTCCTCCGGCAATACTTCAGACATTAGTCGAGCCCATGCCACAGCGTGTTGCTGCATTTCTGCGCGCCCACTGGGGCCCTACATGATATTAGGGAGGTGAATAACTTTCTTTGACTCTTCAGTGTATATAACTTACGTTTTTCTTGTACTAATTTGACGAACACTGTATCACCATGAGACGGCACTTGCATAGATAATTTCTTATCCTAATATTAGTGGCATGGCTTTCAACTCCTAACCATTAATAGACTTCTTAATTATGTTCATTGTTTTTAGCTTCGTTTCGTAACATTACCCTGCAGTGCCTAAGTGGCGTGAACGACTACAGAATAAGTGTATCAGTACATCAAGTAGGAGATCTCCGTCGCCATTTTACACATTGCGGTAGTTATCGGGGCATGGAATGGCTTGTGTGCAACAGCGTCCCCCGAGAAACGATTCACGTGACCTGAGTACATGTGAGGTCTTATAACAGTTGCTCGCTGTCGTTGCAATGTTAGCTTTACTTCTGTCCAGCGCTCTAGTGCAACAGTATTCAGTTATGGCTTTTCTCTCTGGGATAGGTTTTGTAAAATAAATAAATAAATAAATGTGTGGATGACCACACTTCCATCGTCGCACCCGTACATACTACATCAACACCTGCATGTACATAGATACTCCGTAATCCACCATACAGTGGGTGGCGGGAGATGCCTTGTACCACTACTACTCATTTCCTGTCCTGTTCTACCAGCAGACAGAGCGAGCGAAAAATGATAGTCTACATGTCTCTGTACGATCAGTCATTTCTCTTACTTTTGTGACCCTTACGCGAAATGTATGTTGGCGGCAGAAGCATCGTTCTACAGTCTGCTTCAAATGTCGCTTCTCTAAACTTTCTCGATACTGTTCTTTGAAAGAAAAGAGCGCCATATTCCCTCCAGCGATTCCCATTTGAGTACACGAATCATTCCCGTAATACACTGTGATCTAAAGTATCCGGACACATGGTTGAAAATGACTAACAAGTTCGTGGCGCCCTCCAACGGTAATGCTGGAATTCAGTATGGTGTTGGCCCACTCTTAGCCTTGATGTGAGCTACCACTATCGCAGGCATACGTTCAATCAGGTGCTGGAAGGTTTCTTGGGGCATGGCAGCCCATTTTTGATGGAGTTCTGCAGTGAGGAGAGGTATCGATGTTGGTCGGTGAGGCATGGCACGAAGTAGGCTTTCCAAAACATCCTAAAGGTGTTCTCTAGGATTCAGGTCAGGACACTGTGCAGACCAGTCCATTATAGGGATGGTCCAAATGGCTCTGAGCACTTTGGGACTTAATATTTGAGGTCATCAGTCCCATAGAACTTAGAACTACTTAAACCTAACTAACCTAAGGGCATCACACACACACACACCCATGCCCGAGGGAGGATTCGAACCTGCGACCGTAGCGGTCAAGCGGTTCCAGATTGTGGCGCCTAGAACCGTTCGGCCACAGCAGCTGGCTACAAGGATGTCACTGTCGTGTAAGCACTCCGCCACATGCCGTGCATTTTAAACATGTGCTCCATCGTTTTGAAAGATGCAATCGCTATACCCAAATTGCTCTTCAACAGTGGGAAGCAAGAAGGTGCTTAAAACATCAATGTAGAACTGTGCAGTGATAGTGCCACGCAAAACAGAAAGGGGTGCAAGCCCGCCCCGCCCCCACCACCCCACCACCCAGAAAAACACGACCACACCATCGGCTCCGAATTTTACTGTTGGCACTTCACACGCTTGCAGATGACGTTCACCGGGCATTCCCCATACCCACACCCTGCCATCGAATCGCCACATTGTGTACCGTGATTCGTCACTCCACACAACGTTTTTCCACTGTTCAATCGTCCATTGTTTACACTCCTTACACCAAGCGAGCCGTCGCTTGGCATTTACTGGCGTGATGTGTGGCTTACGAGCAGCAGCTCTAAAAACATGAAATCCAAGGTTTCTCACCTCCCCCTAACTGTCATAATACTTGCAGTGGATCCTGAAGCAGTTTGGAATTCCTGTATGACGGTCTGGATAGATGTCTGCGTATTACACATTACGACCCTCGTTCAACTGTCGGCGATCTGTCAGTCAACAAACGAGTTCGGCCTGTACGCTTTTGTGCTGTACGTGTCCATTCACGTTTCCACTTCACTATCACCTACGGAATATCAGACCAGCTGTGTGGCTGGATTGAAGAGTTTTTAGCAAACAGAACACAGCATGTTGTTATCAACGGAGAGACGTCTACAGACATTAAAGTAACCTCTGGCGTGCACACAGGGGAGTGTTATGGGACCATTGCTTTACACAATATATATAAATGACCTAGTAGATAGTGTCGGAAGTTCCATGCGGCTTTTCGCGGATGATGCTTTAGTATACAGAGAAGTTGCAGCATTAGAAAATTGTAGCGAAAGGCAGGAAGATCTGCAGCGGATAGGCACTTGGTGCAGGGAGTGGCAACTGACCCTTAACGTAGACAAATGTAATGTATTGCGAATACATAGAAAGAAGGATCCTTTATTGTATGATTATATGATAGCGGAACAAACACTGGTAGCAGTTACTTCTGTAAAATATCTGGGAGTATGCGTGCGGAACGATTTGAAGTGGAATGATCATATAAAATTAATTGTTGGTAAGGCGGGTACCAGGTTGAGATTCATTGGGAGAGTCCTTCGAAAATGTAGTCCATCGACAAAGGAGGTGGCTTACAAAACACTCGTTCGACCTATACTTGAGTATTGCTCATCAGTGTGGGATCCCTTCCAGATCGGGTTGACGGAGGGGAGAGAGAAGATCCAAAGAGCGGCGCGTTTCGTCACAGGGTTATTTGTTAAACATCTCCGTAACGCTATCACGGTTACCAAACTCAAGTGGCAGACTCTGCAAGAGAGGCGCTCTGCATCGCGGTGTAGCTTGCTCGCCAGGTTTCGAGAGGGTGCGTTTCTGGATGAGGTATCGAATATATTGCTTCCCCCTACTTATACCTCCTGAGGGGATCACGAATGTAAAATTAGAGAGATTAGAGCGCGCACGGAGGCTTTCAGACAGTCGTTCTTCCCGCGAACCATACGCGACTGGAACAGGAAAGGGAGGTAATGACAGTGGCACGTAAAGTGCCTTCCGCCACACACCGTTGGGTCGCTTGCGGATTGTAAATGTAAATGAATAGTGGACCAAGGGATTTTTAGGAGTGTAGATATCTCGTGTACAGACGCATGGCAAGTGACACCCAATCGCCTGACCACGTTCGAAGTCCGTCAGTTCTGCGGAGCGCCCCATTCTGCTCTCTCACGATGTCTAATAATTACTGAGGTCATTGATTTTTGTTTTGGTTTTAGGGCGCAAAACTGCTAAGGTCATTAGCGCCCGGTCTGTGACTTAGGAAGCAGTAAAAAACCGAAAGCGGAAACCAGCAGCAATGGGGACGAAAGTCATAAAATTTGAGAAACTAAAAGCAGAAGGAAGGCTTAAAATTTCACTACAGAAGGGGGTTGGTTGTCCCAAAAAAAAACTTCAAATGACTGGCGTCATTTCACTGGCACGAATGAACTCTAGAACGCGATCGGCCGATCGCGTGTCATCTGCTAAAATTGACAATATATCAGGCGACAGCTGTAGACGGGCGCGTAACATAGTAAAATGGGGGCACTCAATTAAAAGGTGTCTTACCGTCCACAACTGAGAGCAGTGGGGACAGAGTGGGGGAGGATCGCCGCTTAAAAGATGTCGATGGCTAAAAAGACAGTGCCCTATCCGGAGTCTAGTTAAAATGACCTCCTCCCGACGACGCGTTCGGGAGGAAGAGGTCCAAGCACAAGGAAGAGCTTTCACGTCCCGCAATTTATTTTGGGGAAGTGTCGACCAGTGCGCGTGCCATAAATTAACAACACGACGACATAAAACGTTCCGTAGATCGGCGACGGGAATCGATGGAATAGCTGGCCGAAGAAGAGAGACTGCAGCCTTGGCTGCAATATCGGCCGCCTCATTTCCGCAGATACCAACGTGTCCCGGGAGCCAGAGGAACGCCACCGAGACGCCCCCCAGGTGGAGCAAGCGCAGACAGTCCTGAATCCGGTGGACCAGAGGGTGCACAGGGTAAAGAGCTTGGAGACTGAGGAGAGAGCTGAGAGAATCGGAGCAGATAACGTACTGTATCCGCTGATGGCGGCGGATGTAGTGGACAGCCTGGAGAACAGCGTAAAGCTCCGCAGTATAGACCGAACACTGGTCGGGAAGCCGAAAGTGATTTGGGGTGTCACGAACAACATAGGCACTCCCTACACCTAACGATGTTTTCGAGCCATCGGTGTAAATAAATGTGGCTTCCGTCATTTGTGCACATAGAGCAGCAAATGCCCGACGATAAACAAGTGAAGGGGTACCATCCTTGGGAAATCGACGAAGGTCACGGAGCAGGCAGATCCGGGGACGGAGCGAAGACTGTGCTGTACCCCAAGTTGTCAAGAAGGTTTTAGGAAAGCGGAAGGAAAGAAAATTGAGCAGTTGACGGAAGCGGACTCCCGGTGGTAATAGGGAGGAGGGGCGGCCTGCATACCCTACATCAAAGGAGGCGTCGAAAAATATGTCATGGGCTGGATTAGCAGCCACGGAAGACAGATGGCTGGCATAACGGCTCAGAAGGACTGCTCGCCGATTGGACAGCGGAGGTTCAGCAGTCTCAGCATAAAGGCTTTCCACAGGGCTGGTGTAAAAAGCTCCAGACACTAAACGTAATCCACGGTGGTGGATAGAGTCGAGACGCCGAAGAATAGACGGCCGAGCAGAGGAGTAGACAATGCTTCCATAGTCCAATTTCGAGCGCACTAAGGCGCGATAGAGGCGGAGAAGGACCACTCGGTCCGCTCCCCAGGAGGTACCATTCAGGACACGGAGGGTGTTGAGGGATGGCAGACAGCGAGCCGAAAGATAGGAAACGTGGGAGGACCAGCACAGTTTTCTGTCAAACATAAAACCCAAGAATTTAGCGACGTTTGAAAACGGAAGGTTGACAGGACCTAGATGTAAGGAGGGCGGAAGAAACTCCTTACGTCCCCAAAAATTAACACAAACGGTCTTACTGCGAGAAAAACGGAAGCCGGTGTCGATGCTCCAAGAATGGAGGCGATCGAGACATCCTTGAAGACGTCGTTCTAGAAGGCTGGTCCGTTGAGAGCTGTAGTAGATCGCAAAATCGTCCACAGAGGGAGCCCGAGACATCAGGAAGGAGACAATCCATAATGTGATTGATGGCAATGGCAAACAGTACAACACTCAGCACGGAGCCCTGGGGTACCGCGTTTTCTTGGGAGAAAGTACGGGAGGGAGCAGTGTTCACCCGCACCCTAAATGTGCGCTCTGCCATAAATTCGCGAAGAAAAAAGGGGCAGCCGGCCTCGAAAGCCCCAAGAGAACAGTGTGCTGAGGATACCTGTCCTCCAACAGGTATTGCATGCTCTCTCCAGATCAAAAAATATTGCTACTGTTTGGCGTTTCAGGAGAAAATTATTCATGATATAAGTGGAGAGTGCAACAAGATGGTGAACTGCAGAACGATGCTTTCGGAATCCGCATTGGGCAGGTGTTAAAAGACTGCGGGATTCCAGTCACCAAGCCAAACGGTAATTCACCATACGCTCCAAAACCTTACAGACACTACTCGTGAGAGAAATGGGGCGATAGCTGGAAGGGAGATGTTTGTCCTTTCCAGGTTTCGGAACAGGAACGAAGATAGCTTCCCGCCATCGTCTGGGAAAAGTACTGTCGGTCCAAATTCGATTATAAAGGCGAAGGAGGTAACACAGACTATGGGTTGATAAATGCAGCAACATTTTGACGTGGATACCATCCGGTCCTGGGGCGGAGGAGTGAGAAGAACAGAGTGCATGTTGGAGTTCCCGCATGGAGAAAACAGTATTGTAGCTTTCGCGATTTTGAGAGGAGAAAGCAAGAGGTCGCACTTCCACTGCATGTTTCTTCGGGAGAAACGCTGGCGGATAATTTGAAGAGCTCGAAAGCTCAGCAAAGTGCTGACCCAATGAGTTAGAAATGGCGACGGGGTCCACTAATGTATCATGCGCGACTGCGAGCCCTGAGACCAGGGAGAAACTAGGCGCGCCTGAGAACCGTCGAAGCCGACTCCAAACTTCCGAGGAGGGAGTGAAGGTGTTAAATGAGCTAATAAAGAATTTCCAGCTTGCCTTCTTGCTATCGCGGATGACACGACGGCATCGCGCTCGGAACTGCTTATAGCGGATACAGTTGGCCAATGTAGGATGGTGGCGGAAAACGCGGAGAGCACGTCGCCGCTCGCGTATTGCGTCACGGCATGCCTCGTTCCACCAAGGATCTGGGGGGGCGCCGGGGCAATTCGGAGGTGCGTGGTATTGAACGTTCCGCAGCTGTAAGAATAACGTCGGTAACGTGTGTGACCTCATCGTCAACGCTGGGAAAGTGACGGTCATCGAATGTCGCTAGAGACGAAAAGTGTCCAGTCGGCCTGGGCAAACTTCCAGCGTCTCGGACGCACATATGGCAGTTGAGGCTGCAGTCTAAGGACACATGGAAAGTGGTCACTCGAGTGTGTATCATCAAGGGCGAATCATTCGAAGCGCCGAGCCAGCGGAACACTACCGACCGCAAGGTCCAAACGAGATAAATTTGTCGTGGAGGTAGACAAAAATGTAGGGACCCCAGTGTTGAGGCAAACTAGATCCGCTTGGTGGAATACGTCTAGCAATAGTGAGCCACGTGGACAAGGATGTGGAGATCCCCAAAGCGGGTGGTGGGCATTGAAGTCCCCAACCAGCAAATAGGGGGGTGGAAGCTAACCAAGAAGATGAAGGAGATCAGCTCGTGCCATTGGTGTGGACGATGGAATGTATACAGTACAGAGAGAGAACGTGTATCCAGAGAGGGAAAGGCGGACGGCGACAGCTTGGAAGGAAGTGTTTAAATGGATTGGGTGATAATGGAGAGTATCATGGAGAAGAATCATGAGTCCTCCATGGGCTGGAGTGCCTTCAACAGAGGGGAGATCATATCGGACGGACTGAAAATGAGGGAGAACAAAGCGGTCATGGGGACGCAGCTTTGTTTCCTGAAGACAGAAGATGACCGGCGAGTAGGATCGTAAGAGGATCGACAATTCATCCCTATTTGCTCAAATGCCGCGGATATTCCAGTGGATAATGGACATGGGGTGAACAGAAAATGGAGGAATGTGACCAAGGTCGCTGTCAACTCAACGACTGCTCAGAGCTTGCGACCGACAGCATGGAATGGCATTCAGCCGAAGGCAGAAGTTCCTGATCCATAGGTTGGTCAGGAGCAGCTCCTGCCACCAGCTATCGGCCGGTTGACCGGCCACCAGCAGTGCGCCTCGGCGACACAGAAGACAGCCGAGGGCGTTTTCCGCCAGGTGGTGCTGTAGATGGGACACGCCTTGGCGGAGAAGGAGAGGAACTGGGTTTCTTTGTAGCCTTCTTGGAAGTATGATGTTTAGATGAAGGAGGAACCAATGGTTGGGAAGTTGCGGTACGTAAAAACTCTTCACGAGTATGCTCTTTTTTTGATATCTTTGTGTCTGACTTTTGGGCTCGAGATTTAGCAGAACCCGATGAAGGGTGAGCCATAGAGTGGGCAGGCGAAAGTGGTGAGGTTGAACGGGCGATCTTTGCGCTGGCCGATCTGACGACCGTGGCACTAAAGGTGAGGTTGCAAGTTTTCGTGGCCGCCTCCTTTGTTGGCCGAGGAGAAGCAAGGACAGTGCTGTATTTTCCTGTCTGAGGCACGGTGGGCTGGCTACTGGCGAATAATTTTCGAGCAGCAAAGGTCTACACCTTTTCCTTCACTCTTATTTCCTGGATGAGCTTTTCGTCCTTAAAAACGGGGCAATCGCGAGAGGAAGCAGCGTGGTCACCCATACAGTTGATGCAGCGAGGGGATGGAGGTGGACAAGCACCCTCATGGGCATCCTTGCCACACGTAACACATTTGGCCGGATTGGAACAGGACTGGCTGGTGTGATTGAACCGCTGACACTGATAGCATCGCGTAGGGTTTGGGACGTAAGGGCGAACGGAAATTATCTCATAGCCTGCTTATATTTTCGATGGGAGTTGAACTTTGTCAAATGTCAGGAAGACAGTGCGGGTTGGAATGATGTTCGTGTCAACCCTTTTCATAACTCTTTGAACAGCCGTTACGCCCTGGTCAGACAGTTAGTGCTGAATTTCTTCGTCAGGCAATCCATCGAGGGATCGTGTATAAACGACTCCACGCGAGGAATTTAAGGTACGGTGCGGTTCCACCTGGACAGGGAAGGTGTGGAGCAGAGAAGTACGCAGCAATTTTTGTGCCTGGAGGGCACTGTGTGTTTCTAACAACAGGGTGCCATTCCGTAATCTGGAAAATGTCTTTACAGTACCTGCAATTGCGTCGACACCTTTCTGAATAATGAAAGGGTTGACCGTGGAGAAGTCGTGACCTTCGTCAGACCGAGAAACAACAAGGAACTGTGGCAACGATGGAAGAACTGTCTGTGGCTGAGACTCAGTATACTTACGTTTGTGAGCAGACATAGTGGAAGGTGAGGAAAACATTGCGGAAGAATCGCCCATGATTACCGGCGTCTCCCATGGCGCGCTCCTCCCTTGTGGGGGCCCTCACTGAGGGCACTCCCGCCTTAGGTGATTGTCGGGAGGTGTGACCTGAGATGTGAACAAACGGACGGAGGGACCAATCGGCACTTTCGGAAGGTATCAGCTCGGGTAATCACCCCTCCCTGGGCCTGGCCGTTACCAGGGGGTACGTACGTGTCCTACCTGTCTACCCGGGGCGGGGAATTACGCGTTACCCCGTCACCGGCTACGCATGGAAGTGCGTGGGTCGGCCTTCAGACACGCACAGGGAGGAAAAAAGAGAAAGGGAAAGGAAAGAAGAGGGGTCTCAAACGCCGCAGGGGAGAAAAGGCAAAGAGAAAAGGAGAGGAAAAGAAAAGGACAGAGGAAGGACGAAGACTTGCAAGTGTAGAAAGCAAGGAAGTTGTAACAGTTTAGAGCGTCCGTCTCCGGACGTAGGCACAAACCATACTCCCAGAGGGGGAGAAAGGGAATGAAAGAGCCAGAGGTGAGGGGGGGCCAAGATGGGGGAGGGGGAAAGATGAGGAAATGGAAGGTATGCAGCCCGGAAAGGAAGGAGGGCCACATTAGCTCGGGGTCCCGTGCTCACTGCGCACGTGTCCACAAAAGAGTTGTGAACAACCTGGGGAGGAGGTCATTGATGTGGAGTACTTAGCAGTACGTGGCAGCGCAAGGCACCTAATACGAAAAACATATGTCTTTGGGGTGTGCGGATGATTTTCATTACATAGTGTACTTACGCGTTGTTTGAACCCACTGATAAACTCATTAGCCCACCTATGAATTGCTTCGATGTCTTCCTTCAGTCCGACCTGGTGACAATACCAAACGCTCTAGCAGTACTAATGAATGGGTCACACTAGTGCCATGCCGGCCGCTGTGCCCGAGTGATTCTAGGCGCTTCAGTCTGGAACCGCGCGACCGCTACAGTCGCAGGTTCGAATCCTGCCTCGGGCACGAATGTGTGTGATGTCCTTAGGTTTTTTTTTGTGGTTTTAGGGCGCACAACTTCAATGGTCATTAGCGCCCTGACTACTCTAAGAATGCACCGCGAGGCACAAGTTGACAACAACAACTAAAAGGGAAAACACGATAAAAGACAGACTGACAGGCAGAGGATTAAAAAACAGCATCATCAAATGTCCTTAGAGTGGTTTGTCAAATTGATAAAACGAAGAACACGAGCAGCTGCTCGTGGGTCATCCGCTAAAATGGCATCGAAAGTACTTGACAGGTTAAGATCGAGGCGCAGTGTGAAGATCCGGACAGGACATTAAAATGTGTCTAACCGTCAGCAAGTGCCCACATGGGCAGAACGGCGCCGGCGTAGCCGTCAGCAGATGGCGATGGCTTAACAGGCAGTGTCCAATTCTTAACCGGGCCAAAACTACCTCCTCCCGCCGAGAAGGGCGTGAGGAGGACGTCGAAGCCACGGGAAGAGGTTTTAAGGCCCGAAGCTTGTCTGTAAGTGCAGCCCAATCGGCATGCCACAGCGATAAAATGCGCCGACAAATGACCATGCTAAAATCGGACGAAGGGGCACAACAAGAAGCTGTCCGAGGCTGGAGGACCGCAGCCTTGGCCGCGGCATCTGCCGCTTCGTTCCCAGGGATACCGTTATGGCCAGGAACCCACATAAAGCTAACCGGAGAACCGACGTCCACCAGCTGCTGAAGAGAGCGTTGGATCCGGTGTACGAAAGGGTGAACCGGGTACGGATCACTGAGGCTCTGGATGGCGCTCAGGGAATCTGAGCAGATGACATAAGCAGAATGTCGGTGGCAGCAGATGTAAAGAACAGCCTGGTAGAGGGCAAAGAGCTCAGCTGTGAAGACCGAACAATGGCCATAGAGCCGGTATTTGAAACTTCGTGCCCCGACAATAAAAGAACACCCGACCCCGTCATTGGTCTTAGAGCCATCTGTATAAATGAAAGTCATGTTGATGAACTTCGAACGAAGTTCCAAAAAACGGGAGTGGTAGACCGAACCGGGGGTAACCTCTTTGGGGAGCGAGCTGATGTCAAGGTAAACGCGGACCTGAGCCTGGAGCCTAGGTGGCGTGTGGCTCTCGCCCACTCGAAAGGTTGCAGGGAGTGAAAAATTAAGGTGTTGAAGGAGGCGACGAAAGCGAACTCCAGGGGGTAGCAGGGCAGAGACATACAACCCGTATTGACGGTCGAGAGAGTCGTCAAAAAAGGAACGATAAGACGGATGGTCGGGCATTGACAGTAGCCGACAGGCATACCGACAAAGCAGTATATCGCGCCGGTAGGTGAGTAGCAATTCGCCAGCGTCAGCATGACGACACTCTACGGGACTAGTATAAAATGCTCCGATCGCAAGTCGTAAACCCCGATGTTGTATGGAGTTGAGGCGGCGTAAGATGGATGGCCGTGCAGAGGAGTATACGAAGCTCCCATAATCCAGCTTGGAGCGGACGATCGACCGATATAGACGAAGTAGGACGGTTCGATCCGCTCCCCACGACATACCACTGAGAACACGGAGGACATTTAAAGAATGGGTACAACGGGCGGCCAAATATGACATGTGGGGACCAGCTAAGTTTCCTGTCAAAGGTAAGGCCTAAAAATTTGGTTGTCTCCACGATTGGGAGAGCAACGGGACCGAGTCGTAAGGACGGTGGGAGAAACTCTTTGTAGCGCCAGAAGTTAATACAGACCGTCTTCTCGGCAGAAAAACGGAAGCCATTGGCGACACTCCAGGAGTAAAGACGGTCAAGAGAACGCTGAAGACAGCGCTCCAGGACACGTGTACACTGCGCGCTGCAATAGATGGTAAAATCGTCCACGAAAAGGGAGCCTGACACATCAGCTGGGAGGCAATCCATTATTGGATTGATCGCGATGGCGAAGAGAGCGACGCTCAAAACTGAGCCCTGTGGCACCCCATTCTCCTGGCGAAAGGTGTCGGACAGGACAGAACCCACACGTACCCTGAACTGTCGATCCATTAAAAAGGAACGAATAAAAAGAGGGAGGCGACCGCGAAGGCCCCATGTATGCATGGTGCGGAGAATGCCCGCCCTCCAACAGGTGTCGTAAGCCTTCTCCAAATCAAAGAACACAGCCGCGGTCGGGCGCTTCCGCAAGAAGTTATTCATAATGAAGGTCGACAAGGTAACCAGATGGTCAACAGCAGAGCGGCGCCTACGAAATCCGCATTGTACATTGGTAAGTAGGCTTCGAGACTCGAGCAGCCAAACCAAACGAGAGTTAACCATTCGCTCCATCACTTTACAGACACAGGTGGTAAGCGAGATAGGTCGATAACTGGAAGGCAAGTGCTTGTCCTTCCCTGGCTTAGGAATCGGGACAACAATAGACTCGCGCCAGCATGCGGGAACATGTCCCTCAATCCAGATGCGATTGTAAGTACGAAGAAGAAAACCTTTACCCGCAGGAGAAAGGTTCTTCAGCATCTGAATATGAATAGAATCTGGCCCTGGAGCGGAGGATTGTGATCGGCCAAGTGCGTTTTCGAGTTCCCGCACGCTGAATGGGGCATTATAACTTTCACCCTGCCTGTTTGCGGTGGAGGAAGGCAGGGTGGTAATGAGCGGAGCTCGAAACCTCTGCGAAAAAGCGGCCGAAGGCATTGGAAACAGCCTCAGAGGCCACAAGGACTTCATTCGCGACCTTCAAGCCAGAAACTGGGGAGTGGACCTTAGTGCCAGATAGCCGGCGCAGGCTACCCCAGACAACAGAAGGAGTAAAACTGTTGAAGGTGCTTGTGAAAGCAGCCCAGCTGGCTTTCTTGCTTTCTTTGATAATACGACGACACTGAGCACGTAATCTTTTGTAATTGATACAATTCGCCACTGTAGGGTGGCGTTTAAAGGTGCGTAAAGCACGTCGACGAGCACGTAAAGCGTCTCTACATGCTGCGGTCCACCAGGGGACCGGTACGCGACGTGGGGAACAAGTAGGGTGAGGGATGGAATATTCAGCAACAGTTAGAATGACTTCTGTGAAGTGTGCGACCTGACGATCGCAGCTTGTGAAGGTTTGATCCTGAAAGGTCGCCCTGGAAGAGAAGAGCCCCCAGTCTGCTTTGGAGATGTTCGAACTAGAGGAGCACAGAATGGGGGTATGCTGCAGGAGATGGATAACACACGGGAAGTGGTCGCTCGAATATGTATCAGAAAGTGCATACCACTCAAACCGGCGTGCAAGTTGGGGAGTACATATAGAGAGGTCTAAATGGGAATAGGTGTGAGATGTGTCCGAAAGAAAAGTAGGGGCGCCAGTATTGAGGCAGACATGATTGAGCTGGTTGAAGAGGTCTGCTAACAAGGAGCCCCTCGGGCAGGATGCTGGAGAGCCCCAAAGGGGATGGTGGGCATTGAAGTCTCCAGTTAACAAAAATGGTGCAGGTAGCTGAGCAATAAGTTGCATCATGTCTGCCCTGGTAACGGCAGATGACGATGGAGTGTAAACAGTACAAAAGGAAAACGTAAAAGTGGGGAGAGTAATCCTGATGGCGACTGCCTGCAGGCCGGTGTGCAACGTGATGGGATCGTAGTAAATATCATCCCGGACCAGCAACATAACCCCTCCATGAGCTGGGATACCTACCACAGGGGGTAGGTCAAAACGCACAGAGGTGTAGTGTGCCAAGGCAATTTGATCGCATGGGCGTAGCTTTGTTTCCTGGAGGGCTACGACGAGCGGACGGTGCAAGCGGAGCAGCAATTTCAAGTCCTCACGGTTGGAGCGAATGCTGCGAATATTCCAGTGAATAAGTGCCATCGTAAGAAAAGGAAGATGAGAGAAGGGGTCACCTCGAAGGCCGCTGAGGGCCTGGCTTCGAGCGAGCACTGCCGCCACTATCAGTAGGCGGACAGTCATCGTCCATTGGGTCTATAGGTTCATAGGTTCATCGGCCATATCGGGAGGATGGCCGAGAGGGGGAGCTTCCTCCGCCGGTGAACGGCGGTGCGGCCAGGCGAAACGGATGACGGCCTGGGGCGGCAACCGATGGGTGGCGCAGGAGAAGAAATGCGCCGTGGCGGAGAAGGAGAACTGTGCATCCTATGAGCCTTCTTGGAAGGTCGTTTGGTGGAAGTACTGTTCGATGGCTGGGAGGTCGAGGTACATAGGAAGTCTGCATGGGATGGTTCCTTCTTGAAGGACCGTGCATCTGACTTCGGGGTCTTTGTCTTAGCAGAAGCTGATGAAGAGGCTGGTGTCTGTGGGGTGTTGGGAGGAAGAGGAGACGTCGACCGCGCGATCTTAGCACTGGCCGAACGGACGACCGTGGTGCTGAAGGTCAGATCGCATGTCTGGGTTGCTACCTCCCGGGTAGTCCGAGGAGAGGCGAGGACAGTGCTGTATTTCCCCGCTGGGAGCAGCGCGGGCTTCCTACTAGCCAATAGCTTGCGAGCAGCCGAGGTGGACACTTTCTCTTTGACCCGAATTTCTTGGATACAGCGTTCGTCCTTATAGACAAGACAGTCGCGGGAGGATGCGGCATGGTCACCCTGACAGTTCACACAACGAGGAGACGGAGGTGGACAGTCACCCTCATGGGCATCCCTGCCACAAGTGACACATTTAGCCGCATTGGAACAAGACTGTCGAGTGTGATTGAAACGCTGACACTGGTAGCAGCGCGTAGGTGTCGGGACATAGGGGCGAACAGAAATAACCTCGTAGCCCGCCTTGATGCGCGATGGCAGCTTAACACTATCGAAAGTCAAGGAAAGTGTCCGGGTCGGTACAAGGTCATTGTTGACCTTTTTCATGACCCTATGGACAGCCGTCACGCCCTGCTCAGCAAGGAAAGATTGAATCTCCTCGTCAGTGAATTCGTCGAGGGAGCTAGTATAGACTACACCACGAGACGAATTCAAAGTTCGGTGGGCCTCCACCCGGACAGGGAACGTGTACAGGAGTGTGGCCCGAAGCAGTTTTTGTGCCTGAAAGGCACTCTCAGTTTCTAGTAATAAGGTACCGTTACGCAACCTGGTACAAGATTTGTCAGATCCGGCTATGGCATCTACGCCCTTCTGAATAACGAAAGGGTTGACAGAGGAAAAGTTCTTTCCGTCCTCAGATCGAGAAAGGACGAGGAACTGTGGGGCAGGCGGTAGTACTTCTGTCACTGGTGGCTGGTCACGTTTCCGTTTCTGGGCAGAAGTCGAGAGAGATGGAGTAGAATCCATTGCGGAGGAATCCCCCATGATTGCCAGCGTCTCCGATGGCGCGCTCCTTCCTTGTGTGGACCCTCTCAGAGGGCACTCCCGCCTTAGGTGAATGTTTACACCTCAGGTCACACCTCCCGAGAAACAGACGGAGGGACCAATCGGCATGGTCAGAAGGTATCAGCTCAGGCAATCACCCCTCCCCGGGCCTGGCCTTTACCAGGGGGTACGTGCGGGCCTTACATGTCTACCCAGGGCGGGGAATTACGCGTTACCCCGTCACCGGCTACGCGTGCGAAAGCGTGGGTCGGCCTTCAGGCGCGCACAGGGAGGAAGGAAGAAGAGGAAAAAGAAGAGAGAGAGAGGGAGAAAGAGGACAGACTGTCTCAAAGGCCGAGGCGGAGACCAGAGAAGGCAAGGAGAAGAAGGCAATGAGAAGGCAAGGAGAAGAAGGCAATGAGAAGGCAAGGAGAGGAAGGCAATGAGAAGGCAAGGGAAAGAGGATGGAAGACAGTGAGGTGGACAAGAACAAAGAAAGGAACCAACCAAAGGAAGGAAGAAACGAGAAGTGAAAACCAAAAAGACCACAATTATAGGTCGTGGAACCGTCCGTCTCCGGACGCAGGCGCTAACTACCCCCTTGAGGAGGATGGACTCTTTTTAGTCGCCTCTTACGACAGGCAGGAATACCTCGGGCCTATTCTAATCCCGGACCCGCAGGGGGGGGGGGCTGATTCGTGCCGGGGACCGGCACGCCCTCCCGCTCGGGAAGCACGGCGTTAGACCGAGCGGCTAGCCGGGCGGTCGTGTGCCACGTACTGCACACCCGTCCGTGTCCGAGTTCCTCCACTGGTGGCCCGCAACGCAACACTCGAGCCGCCACGGCAGCCACTGCGACCCTTCCACACCTCCGACGTCACGGACCAGAGGAGCGCCCCCCTGACACGCCTACAGGACCTGCAGCGACACTTGTTCCTCCTCTTCCCCCTCCTCCTCTGCTGCTGGTCGCCTCACCGCACAGTGCTCCGGACTCCGGGCAGGCGGCTCTGTGCAGACATCCGTCCCAGAGCGACCCGACATCTTTGTACGAGGGCCGGTGTGGAAGCTCTGCGAGACAGCGCGACGCGACAGGGCTGCGAGCTGGACGCTGGGTGCTCGGTTATGGTTTCCTTCCAGTACCTCGCACTGGCTCTGTGAGTAATGACAACGACTTATGTTGTTGGTGGCTCAGGCCGAAAATGGTTCATTTGCTAAACGTAAGGTGTATATACATTTCTTTCCCATAATTCTGTAAACATGTTTAGGTGGTTATGTTTTTTTTAATTGAATTTAATTATTGTTCAGAGGTTACTATGTATGGCCATTAACTTATGCAGACATTTAATAGCAAGGAAGTGTATTCATTTCTGGTTTCAAGTTGTGGATTATGTGGAAAAATTGCTTTGAACAGACAATTAGTACACAACTGAATGCTACTTGTGAGTTGAAGTTTGTGTTCCAAAACATATTAACGATTATTTTTAGTAGTTTACTTATGCAGTTGGGCGATTTACAAGGCGCTACGGTCGCAGGTTCGAATCCTGCCTCGGGCATAGATGTGTGTGATGTCCTTAGGTTAGTTAGGTTTAAGTAGTTCTACGTTCTAGGGGACTGGTGACCTCAGAAGTTAAGTCCCATAGTGCTCAGAGCCATTTTGATTTACAAGGCCTGTTGTGTTGTTTCCTTTTAAAAGTATTATCAATGTTATTAATAAAGAAGTGTGTTGTAAAAAATAAACAGTGAATGAAGTGCCTCAAATCCCTTTGGTCCACACCTTCCGTCATTCACCCTTGGATGGTATTAAACCGTGAAAGCCCATTTCAGTTGCCAAATATTGTTTTTTCTCCGTGGATTTTAATTCCTACTCCAAATTTTTCTTTTGTTTCCTTTACCGCTTGTTCAATATACAGATTGAATAACATCGGTGATAGGTACAACCCTGTCTCACTCCCTTCTTAACCACTGATTCCCTTTCATACCCCTCGGCTCTTAACTGCCGTCTGGTTTCTGTGCAAATTGGAAATAGCCCTTCGCTCCGTATCTTTTACCCCTGCCAGCATCAGAATTTGAAGGACAGTATTCCAGTCAATACTCATCCGGTCGTGTCGTCTCTATCGGCGGTTTACTACAGCCATGGTATCCTACTAGATACGTGTTGAATCCTCGACATCTGAACTGTAGACTTGTTGAATCCTGGACGACCCTTCCTGAATTTCAAGTTTACTTGGCTTCTTCAGTTCTGACACCAATACAAATAGCTCACTGAAACCCTTATTAGACTAAAAATTCTTGTTCTGTTCTTCGGTCAGTTTATCCAAAATCAAAAGAAGGATATCCGCACCTCATCTAATCCATTAGTATCTTTGATATCCGAATCACATTCGTCCAACAATTTCTTCGTTTTTCTTAGCGTGTTTCTTGTCCTAACTTCACTTTCTCGAACTCCGAGCAATTTTACGAAGAGATTCAAATTTTTTCTGACAGATTCTTGATAAAATTCGTATCCCATTTTAATTTCTTCCGAGAGACTAACTACAGAACTGTGCAACTGTGGAACAGTGGCTACATCCCTGTCTGCTGCTTTAATTGCTTACTTACAACACAAACTTTCGAGATTCGTACCCAAACTCGCAGTCGCAAAGGATGTTTCAAAACTACACAATTTCTCCGGTATCCTTCTAGCTTCGGAGTTCAACGAAGGCTACACACTTTAATTCCCAATAATTGACAGTGATGCTCTGACCACTGCCTCACCATCTTTGTTCGAAGTTTTGCAAGCTTTTTCTCTTGCAGCCAGCCTGTCCAGTTGTAGTGACAGATTTAACAGTCAAATTGTCTTTGACGAAAAATGTGTAATTATTCCATCGCTGACTACAACCACTGAAAGAATTAAATACATCGTGTCTATAAGTTTTTACCCCACTTTGAATATTAAATATTTATGATGGTATTTTTTTGTTACAGGTCTCCTAGGGAACCCATTAGATTTCTATAGCACTGTGTCTCATTCGACACTTTTGCGAAAAGGAGCGCTTTGTGAGCTACAATGTAAAAACGGTTCCCCCCACCCCCAGACATAACGCAGTTACAAGCAAACGTCTCCAGATACATACTCCCAAAGACTTAGAAGGGGAAGTGATAAGGCTGGGGGAGAGGGGAGAATGGGGGATGGAGAAGGATGTGGGAAATGAAGGTACGCAGCCCAGAAAGGAAAGAGCTGTACTAGCTCGGGGTCCTGTGATCACCAAGCACCTATCCACCGAAGAGTTGTGGACCCCCTGAGGGGATTTAACAGTTTGTCACCATAGTTTGTCGTAGAGAAAACTGCAAGGAGAATGTATGACACGTGCTGGAAATACACTGTGATCAATAGTATCCAGACAACCCTAAAAACATACTTTTTCATATTAGATGCATTGTGCTGCCACCTACTGCCAGGTACACCGTGTCAGCGACATCAGTCGTCATTAGACATCGTGAGAGAGAGAGGAGAGCAGAATGGGTCGCTCCATGGAACACACGGGCTTCGAACGTGGTCAGGTCATTGGGTGTCACTTGGGTCATACGTCTGTACACGAGAGTTTCACACTCTTAAACCTCCCTAGGTCCACTGTTTCCGACATGATAGTGAAGTGGAAACGTGAAGGGACACTTACAACACAAAAATGTACAGGTCAACTTCGTCTGTTGACTGACAGACTGCCGACAGTTGAAGACGGTCGTAAAATATGATAGGCAGTCATCTATCCAGGCCATCACACAGGAATTCCAAACCGCATCTAGATCCACTGCAAGTTCTGTGACAGTTAGGTGGGAGGTGAGAAAACTTGGATTTCATGGTCGAGCGGCTGGTAAGCCACTCATCACGCCAGAAAACGCTAAACGACGACTGGCTTGGTCTAAGTAGCGTAAACATTGGACGATTGAATAGTGGATAAACGTTGTGCTAAGTGACGAATCACGGTACACTATGTTGCGATCCGATGGCAGGGTGAGGGTATGGCGAATGCCCAGTGAACGTTAGCTGCCAGCAAGTGTATTGCCTCCAGTAAAATTCGGAGGCTGTGGTGTTGTAGTGTGATCGTGTTTTTCATGGAGAGGGCTTTAAGACCTTGCTGTTTTGTGTGGCACTATCACAGCACAGGCCTACATTGATGTTTTAAGCATCTTCTTGCTTCCCACTGTTGAAGAGCAATTCGGGGTTTGCGATTGCGTATTTCAGCACGATCAAGCACCTGTTCATAATGCATGGCCTGTAGCGGGGTGGTTACACGACAGTAACATCCCTGTAATGGGTTGGCCTGAAGAGCCCTGACATGAATCCTATAGAACACCTTCGGGATGTTTTGGAATGCCGATTTCATGCCAGGCCTCACCGACCGACATCGATACCTCTCCTCAGTGCAGCACTCCGTGAATAATAGGCTGTTATTCCCCAAGAAACCTTCCGGCACCTGATTGTGCGTATGACTGCGAGAGCGGAAACCTGTCAACGCTAAGGGTGGGCCAAAACCATGTTGAATTCCAGCTTTACCGCTGGAGGGCGCCACGAACTTTTAAGTCATTTCCAGCAAAGTGTCCGGATACTTTTGATCACAGTGTATATTTATTACATTTAATTATTAATAGCGTTGCACTTCACACGACCAATAGTTCGGAAAGCGCACCGCTCTAGTATTATAGCATGTATGTGCAAAACTGTGTAGCATTAGGAGTGCATGTGTTTATGTTATCTCTTACCAAAACCACCTTGGTACTGATCCTAGACACTAGAACGATTTACAATTGATAGCGCAGTTGATTTACATAAAATGCCTCAAACTCTGTAGTCTGGAGTTTCATCATGCGTAAAAACCACAGGTTTCCTGTTCTTATCTATTACATCACAACGCTTTCAGATCTACTACTATACACTAATAAGGGTTGGTTGGTTGGGGTTGAAGGGACCAAACAGCAAGGTCATCTGTCCCTCGTTTCAAATGTGGTCCATTCCGATAGGGTGACATCTCAGAAATATCAGAACAATAAAAGGGAAGTCATGTTGTCAATGGTAAAAACAAAATGAGGTAAGTCAGCAAGAGCGAACCCAACGCTATACTGAAGCAGCAGAGGAAAGACAACCTGCGACTTAAAACGTGCAACAGCTAGAATGTAGAAGTATGTATGGGAAAAGGAGACTAACCAATCCTGAAGGGTAAAATGGGAAGAAAAGAGGATCTCAGTCAGGGAGGGGAGTCGGGAATCTCCAAACACGGCTTACAGTGGGACATACCCCAACACTCACCGCCCTGCCCAACACTAGAGAGATTAAAAACCTTAAAACTGATAAAAACCAGTTACCCGGAGGAAACCGATCAATACGGGGTGCTAACTTCCTCGACATGGGTGCATCTGGAGGAATCTTGTGCACTTTTACCAGTACCGTAAGAAATATTGGTGTGGAACAATAGTTACGGGTTCGGGTCGCTCTATTCCTTCACGAAACGCGGCATGTAGCAGTCTACTTCTGGTTAGCTGTATATTAAATCAGTGACAGTGCTGCAGGGAGGGTCGGTCAAAGACAATGTGAGGAGATCTTTACTCTCTAACTTTATCCTAAGAATGTGGGACTGCTCTGTGACCACCTGCATAGGGGAAGATCGTAAATTGCGCACTATGAGCGAAGTGCTAGAAATATGTAGATCGCTGTCTGGTATAGTTTGGTGTAAATGTTCGAGAATCAACAACGAATAAATTTATCTACATTTGGAATCCAGTATATGGTCCTTGCAAATTAGTGGAGTGGCAGTTTAGTGATGATACAGGAATTGCGAAGCATGCTGCCGCGTCATTGGCCAATGTTGAAATTAAGATACTATTGCAACATCTCGACGTTTCTGGCGCTCATATTGAACAATTTGTGTAGGTGGTGGTTAGTAATAAAATGAAGATTGTGCCTTTCCACTTGTTTGACCTTTATGCGCATGTCTTATTCCTAATCGTATGTACAGAAACAATTCCATACTTCTTGCATTCACAGCCGCAGATTTGCATCTGGTGGCCAAACCTAGAACTAATGTTTTACAGCGTAAATCGGTTCCATATTCTCATTAGAATATGATTCACGTTTCGCTGCCATTCAATAATTACAGTCCACCTCTGACTACCTGCAATTTAATTTGTGCCCAGTACTTCGTTTCGCTATGAGGCAATACACTAACTACACAAAAACGACTACATTGATTGTTGCGTGTTGTATCTGAACTGCTCCCACATATTCCTCACAAATTTTCATTTTTGCCGAACATATTGGGATAACGGAAACACAAAACGAACCTAGCAATTTAATGGTTGGAAGTGAAAAGTCAGGACGGTGTTTTTAATCCCTTGTTTCTCATGTTAAGAAATACATATCTGCCAAAATACATCAGCTACACTAGTTAATTACGAGTATTTTTTCCTCGTATCGTGATGAAACGTAACATGTAACTGCAATAATTCAGCTACCTCACAATCATTTCTTTGACGCTGCAAGTTTTCTGCAGTTTGTAAAACCAAAAACGAACAAACTGGACTGTAGGTTCTTTTTGCCTTCTAATTCATATGTATCCCCTTCAGGAAATCTACAGTTCTTCCTGCAAGTTTATTCTAATACCTCTGTAATCTGTAAGTGGAATTATTACGGTATTCTTCACTAAAGCAACAACTTGTTTGCACATTTTATGTACAGACTCTAGCATAGTGCACGAACTTTTCCAGAATGTGCAGAACTTCGGCTCGAAGCACGAGCCACTTTTCAAATGTTCTAAGTGCTGTTATACAGTGAGCACTACAGAGAAGGCTTTCGCGATTTTCCGAAACTTATTTTATTGGAACCCTGGCCAGAGACAAAAACAAAATTATGCAACATGTCCGGCGAAATTTAGTATCAGTCATCCTCTCCTGTGCGTCTTTCATAGTATTTACTCCAGTCAGCTTAACGTCCGGGAATTCGGTTATAAATTCAGGGTGTATACGATCCGGGACAACCCGAATATCCGGGAATAAGCCGGGAATTTCTTCATCCGGAAGGAAACCAGGAAAAACCCGAGAATTTTTTTAGAATTCCGGGAATTTTTCGCTGTTTAAGTTTTCAATTAAATTTTTGTAATTCTGACTGGTAAGAACCGATACTCTAATAAAGAATATTACTGCATCCCGCTACTGCAGAATAATACTGCAGCATTAAAACATGAACGAGAGAAAAAAAACGAAAATAAAACTTAAATTGCAAAGGAAATGCACCATATAAAATAACAGTGCTCGTACAAGCGTCTGCCAGCAGCAGAATGTGTCTAAGGCTTTTTAGTACCTTCTCCTGCTTCTGGCTACAGAAATGTGGCTGTTGGCTGTCTAAGTAGCAGTAGCAGCAACCAGCCACATGGTACCCGGAAAAATTTTACTGGCGCGTCCAAGCTGTCAGGTTCACGCGTGCGCAGCAGGCCCGTATCTAGTGGGGGGAGAGGGGGGGGAACCGGGGCATCTGAACCGGGTGGAAATTTCGGGGGGAGGGGAGCAAATTCATATTCTGGAGGGAAAAATCCTTGTTTCACAAAGCACCTAGCATCCACCGCACGTCGGTCTATCGATGATTCATGTGATTTTGAAACACACCCCTGCTGGTATTTGAACACATTCTAATTGATTTCTGAACGAATTAGTTGATTTTGAATGCTTGCATATTGTACGTGACGTCTCTACGAACTGCAGACAAAACGGGACGGGGCTATAGCAGCTGAGCGGAATAAAACTGAACCGGAGAATGCCAACTGCTGCTTGTTTATGTGGTTGATTCGGTTTGCGGATGTTCAGCGTTGTTATAATCACTAGCGAAATCCATAGATTCAGACTACCAGAGTGGAAATAAACGACTAACAGGAATAACAGGTAAGAAAGATTACGTACTATCTTCTCGGTGTATCCAAGAAAGTGAAATTTTGACAGAAAATTTTTGGCCAGATCGTTACACTAGACAGAGCCAATTGCAGTCCCCGACTAGCAGCCGCATAAGTTCCATTCTGGAAGTAGCGTGAGAAACACATTGTACGAACTCGTAATAACGCCTAACCGGTGAATAATCGCTGGATAACTAAACCGGTGATTGTGGCAGGTTTAGCAAAGTTAACCGGAGAATGAGTTTTGACGGTGGTGGGAATAGTTACAGAATTAGTGACGACAAGACTGTTTGTTAGAACGAGGAAGGAGAAGAAACGGGGACATCACACAGATTGTGGAAGAATATGACGATTCCAAATTTATACAAAAATTTCGTTCTACGACTTTTCGTTCTCGTGCATGAGAAACTGGAGCGCATGAATGAACTGTGAAACTATTTCCTAACCTAAAGCTTTTTGCTTGTAGTAGGCCAAATAGGTATTCCGTATTAGTACTTCGCGAATTTATTGTCGTATTATAAAAATGGTCATTATTGCCAAAACAGTGTCACTTATTTGGTGCGTGTTACAATTGCTGCAATATTAGAAAGGCCTATTTTGTTTTATCTGGAACACAGTGACAAAATAGACGTAATCAGATGGAGAAACCACACCACCAGTCTTGGGTACTGATTGTATTACATACTTTTTCAGTATTAGACAACGACATTTACGTTTTTTATGTAGCAGAAAGTTTGACGAACTTTGATAAGGTAATAGTTCTTTCGCAGAAAGGAAAGAACGCCATGTAAAGTTGCACCAAGATTGGAGAGAAAAATCTCTAGGACCTAAGGATTGAAGAAATATGTATTCTTTTGCCTTTCTCCTGTCTTTATTGGTTTCAGGTATCCTATATTTGAGTTTATGTTACACAGAAGATCAAGTTATTAGCTAATAGGCAATAGAGAGTCCAGATTTTCTGAAGAGTTCTTGTTCTCCTGGTTACAAATAATCCTATCCAGTATTAATTGCGAGGGGTTGTGCAGAATGTCAAACCGGCCTACTGGGAGGAGGATAGGCACTACAGGACATTTCATTTTCCACTGACCTGAAATAGTTTGATGGCATCCATTACAAAATATATACGTTTCAGTTCCACAGAGTGAAATACAGTGACGTGCGCTGTAAGAATGTTGTTTGAAGAGGCGTGGCACTGCACTGCACACTTGAGACCAAATAACGTGTCTTACATTTCCTCAAAGATATATGTTTTATGTATCAGACTCTTCAAAAATAAGTTCATTTTGTAGCGCATAACTTTCTGAAAAGTTGTTTTTTTAGTTTTTGACGTTCTGATGCGCAGAGCAGTCAGTTATAGGGGTGGGGGGTGGGGTGTTGTCTCCACGTGACTTGTTTACATTTAGTGATTTTTCTGTTCGCTCTTCGTTTACTGCTCTCACATCAAATGAAAACAAGACGGATTCCTGTGGCTGGGAGCTATGAAGTGAATTAAAATATATTCACGTAATTACGGAAGGCTAAAATGTTACTAGTTTCAGATTTTATTTTATTTCCACCTTTCTGACAGTCAAGCATTAATCGCCTTGCAGAACAATGAAGTTATTTTTGTCGGTTTGCTAAAGAAATTTGGCTTTTATTAGAGTTTTCTGCTGAGGCATTGGAGGCATTGACACGAAGTGTTTAATTCCACGCTACTGGCTAGTTTCAACTGTTCACTGCGTGTCAAGTGCACGTCTTCATCTTCTAGCACTTATTGCATTATGCCATAACAAAGAACCAAACATGACAATACAGTACAGGTACTCTAAGAAAATTTACGTCCAGAAAACCACACTGAAAAGCTTCATATCAGGTCGAGGCCTACGTCATTGGGAATCTGGACATACGAATGTGCACTGTAAGGCGAACTATGCATTTTAGTACGGTTCACGAAATTCCGACGCTCTGAGTATCATCTCACGTCTTTTCTCTTTTATGACAAGAACTAAGATCTTTTAATGTTTTACACGTACGAACACAAGGGCTTCCTACGTCACTATAGCTGCGCAAGTGCGTTGACGCCTCTTATCTGGCGCTGTCGTGCAACTGCTGAAATAAATCTATTTCTAACAAGTCGCGGGAAAATATTACGAACAGTTATTCGAAAAGCGTTATTTTCAAAGTAAATTTCCTATTACGGAAGATGAACTATGTGCGAAAATGTACTATGAATTTCCTGTATCACAGAGCGTTTGCTCTTTTAAAAATAAACTCTTTGATGACGAGCCCAGAAGATCAGACATTTACATCGTATTAAAAATTTTACTGGCGTATTTGTGTGATGTATCTGAAAGTGTAACATGCCCTAAACAAATCAACATTACATTTGAAAGCTTAGCTTTTCTTGTAGTTTATTAATCTTCGAGACAATTACATGCGAAAGCTTTGCTTTTCTTATAGCAACACTACGTATATTAATTTAAACCATTAAATTTTCCTGTTGTTGGAATTTAAATTTATACTTTCGTGATACGAAAATACGCAGCGTACATGTTGCTGCACATCAAAGATCTTTCCAAAACGTGTTTTTTCGGCTGAGTTTCGTTTTATAAAGTGCAGGGAAATTCTACGCTGCTGTATAAAACCATATCCAGTCAAAGGATACGTTTTACAGTTCCGAGGGAAAGTATACGGTCACTGAACACAGAAAAAGTGTATTTTCACCCGGGAGAAAATGTATTTTTACCGGGAGATCCGGGAAAAATCCGGGAATTTTTTTCCTTGTCCGCGTATACACCCAGAAATAGAACGTTATTCACAAGAGACCAATCTGTGTTTATGTAATGTGCTGTGTCAAATAATGCACCTTTTATACGAATCAGTCCACGTATGTCAACTGTCGTCGACAATTTTTTATTAATAACTTAATAACAGAAGCTCTTCTACGGTTTCGGACTGCAAGAAGCCTCTTTGACGTGCCTATTTACAGTAGAAATATTTGACATAACATCTGAAACCCTGACTTCTCGATAATTTGCACCTAAATGAATTAATTCTTAGCTTTTTTGACACTCATCAGAAACACCTCTCACCTTTAAAAGGTGTCACTTCTTTAGCGCACATTGCAACAAACTTCGTTGTTTTTTTATTTCAACCTACATTCCTGAAGGTGGTGTCAGTATGGGATTTCTTACAACTGTATTCCTTTAAATGAGTTGTTCCCGACTGGAAACAATAACCATCAGTTTACGAGTGACATGCTGTAGAATTTCTGTTTTAGTTTACAACAAATATTTATCCCTTGCCTCGCTTTTTGGACTCTCCCGTTTCCTCTACGTTTACGCATTGGTTTCAGTTTTACTTGTTACTGCAAATGCTTCCTCACTCTGCATGATTACAAATACACCACGAATGAGAAGCCTGTGCTGGAAGTAGTTGCGCAGGGATGAAGGCACGTTTAAAGTTTTTGGAGTCAAACATTACCCAGGACTCGGCCATGGCCTCTACGCTCGGCCACTCTTGATTGGTGCGAGCAGGCTGTCCAGATAGGCTGTGCTCAGCACACCTCGCATTTTGTGCTCGATTTCTCCGTCATGCAGGACTAGCCCGCCCGAAGATCAACTGCTCTACCATGTACCTATCCGTCAAACGCGTGGTCAACTTTTCTTTTAAACGCGAGCCACAGTACTTCAAGTTTTCCTCCAGAGCCATTTTGTTAAGGACTTTATACATACACACACACACACACACACAGTTTATTGACCGACCGACAAATTTCGTGACAGTCAACACAACGCACGTCCCGACCGACTGCATGATTTCAGCGCCGCCCTGCTCCTAGAGCTGGTTATGACGTTCTGTTCCACGCGATACCGCTTTGTATTCCACAGGAAAAGAATTGGGATTTGGCTTGCCTGTTCGAACTAACAAGGCCAGAAAAAGCCGTGATAAAGCTGTGGGTGAAGAAATGGCTAATGCAATGGACCAAATGCACCTACGCTTTGTTACTGACGGAGCTGAGACACGAAGATTTTCGGAATTATTTAAGAATGGATGAAAATTGCTTTTCGGAGCTCCTCAACGTCGTCAAACGATAGCTACATGTGATTTATAGCCACTGTTGGAATTTACGAGGATCTCAGATTCGGCGCAATTTATCCCCAAAGTTATTATCTAAAATGATTCTTGAAATCTGCAAGGTGATTCATAGTTGCTTGAGGAAATATTCATGATATAGCAGAAGCGAAAAGAAAATTAAATTATATTCATGTAAACTTTATGAATTTATGTTCGTATGTAATACTAACAGTAGCCCTTGTAAGTTCAAGAAACTCGTTTCAGATTAGGACGACTGCAGATGCCGGCGGTGCATATTATGTAATAAATTAAGCAACATATTCATAAGAAATGAAACGCTTAACAGTTGTTAGAACTTCAGAAAAGTACTTCACTTTGCTCTTCACAGCAGGAGGGGTGACGATAGGTAGAATTTTTGTAACACTTCTAATAATGAACCAAGTGTGTAAGTCCGTCTACTGCCTATAATTCGGTTTTTAGTTTTTATTTTCGATACGTATCGGAAATAAAATAAAAATCCAATCTGCCCCTATTTAAGGTTATCTGACTTGCTTTCCGATGAGTATTGGAAACAAAACTGAGAGACAGACGACTAACAGTTATTCACAAAAGTGGGTAGCTTTTGTTTTCTGTTTGCCACATGAAACTACTACAGATTCGTTAAAAATGAAAGAAGCACTTGACTTCTTACCCCTCTATTGCTATACTGCTTGCACGGCACGTCCCACATACATCTGGAGACTCGAAACTTTCCAAAAACACTGTCGTCAAAATTTCGTCTGCCTCGCGCACTGCCATGTTAGCCACATTCGGCGTGCACTGAACCCCGCGCGTAGTCACTGAAGAGGAACCGTTGTAGGGGGCGGCTCGCACCACAGGCTACACAGTTTGTACGGCGAATGGGGCCCTGGGCAGGCGGGTGCGGCTGTCTGCTGGCCTTACCGAACCAACCCACCGCAGAGGAAAATCGCTCTTTAGACGAACAAACCAACAAGCCTACAGGCGTACAGTTAGTCGGTCGGTCGGTCAACAAGCTACACACGCACAATTTATCGGTCGGTCGATAAACCGGCGCATATGTAGGGTAGGGTCCTTTACTGACAGTGAGACACTGATAGTAACAATGAGAGAAAGGGCTCGAAAATCTAGATTTCGCAGCAGCAGATTACGATATCTCATAACAGGCTTCTGACTTCAGTGTTTAAGGATTTCAATACTATACCTTGCCAGGAATGTAGTATACCGAAGCAACATTACGACAGATCACTGGCGACACACGCTGAGGAGTTACTGGCAATGCTTGAGGGAAGTTCGGTTGTTTGGCTGACCACGATTTCTCGCGGAGGTTTGTAACCTCAGAATCGTTCCTTCAAACTACTATGAAATTATCGAGTGAGGTAATGCAGTCGTTAGCACACTGGACTCGCATTCGGCAGGTTGACAGTGCAAACCTGCGTTCGGCCATTTAGGTATAGGATTTCCGTGATTTCCCTAAATTGCTTACTGCAAATGCCGGGATGGCTCCTGTGGAAGGTCACGGCCGCCGTCCTAGTCCACCCTTCCGTAGTCCGAGCTTGTGCTCCGTCTCTAATGGTCTCGCTGTCTACAGCACGATAAACTCTAAACTCCACACCCCAGCTACGAAATTCGAATTAATTTTTGTCCAGATCTATGGAGCCACAATTTGTCCAAGGAAATTGGTGCCACTAAGAACCTGTGGGCCATACTTTGGGAACGATTCTCTGCTTTTCATCCGGAAGTAATTAAAATTCGCGCCAGAACGAAAACATTTATCCAGCTGCGCTGGCTGTCATCAGAGACCAGGCAAAGGAAACAGAGGCAGCTCAGCGTCGGGATGCAGGAAATACGGATTTGGCATCAAAAATGGTTCAAATGGCTCTGAGCACTATGGGACTCAACTGCTGAGGTCATTAGTCCCCTAGAACTTAGAACTAGTTACACCTAACTAACCTAAGGACATCACACATTCATGCCCGAGGCAGGATTCGAACCTGCGACCGTAGCGGTCCCGCGGTTCCAGACTGCAGCGCCAGAACCGCGCGGCCACTTCGGCCGGCGGGACTTAACAGCTGTGGTCATCAGTCCCCTAGAACTTTAAACTACTTAAACCTAACTAACACACACATCCATGCCCGAGGCAGGATTCGAGATTTGGCATCGGTTAGGGTCTAAATGAACAGTATTTGAATATACAAGGCTCCTACACACACACACACACACACACACACACACACACACACACACACACACACACACACACACACACACACACACACACCAGTTTATCGGATGACTAAATACCCAAATTGGTCGCAGCCTACACACGTCCGAACCGACTGTACTGTGTGATTATAGTGCCACCCTATTGTTTGTTGTTTTTGGGAAAGGAGACCAGACAGCGAGGTCATCGGTCTCATCGGATTAGGGAAGAACGGGGAAGGTAGTCGGCCGTGCCCTTTCAAAGGAACCATCCCGGCATTTGTCTGGAGCGATTTAGGGAAATCACGGAAAACCTAAATCAGGATGGCCGGACGCGGGACTGAATCGTCGTCCTCCCGAATGCGAGTCCAATGTGCTGACCACTGCGCCACCTCATTCGGCGTTTGAATGGTAATAAATAAATAAATAAAAATGAAAGATTCCTCACTTTGGTCTACAAGGAAATTAAAATATAAAAACAGAAAAAGGAGATCGACAGACTTAATCTCGTTTTGCACATGGAGAAACCATTATGGATTCGTTAAGAAAATGGAATAAGTGCCTGATTTCTTGCATCTCTATTGTTATACTCTTCACACGATGTGTCGCGAAAACATCTGCAGTCTTTGAATTTCTCCAAAAACGCTAAATGTATATTACAACAGTATTTAATTCCGAGAGCTGTGTCAGAACAGGAGATTTACTCATGCGATTGGCACGATCGCGCTACACACGACAATTTCTTGAGTCGGTTGTCGACTGGTCGGACGCGCCCGACATCCCGACAATGGAAGTTCGTCGGTCGGTCAGTCAAAACACCGACACAGCCAATTTGTCCGACGGTCGGTTGGTGGGGGCGCCACGAGAGGCGCTGCTATCTAGTCACGTGATCTGCCTGACGGTTGCAACGGATGACACGAAAAGCTGAGGGTTATTCGTCTTACTTGATTGCTATAGTGTCCACCAAGTATTGCGGCGTTGTGAAGTATGCACAGAGTTGGAGAAAGGAGTTTCGTTGTTGCTTCTTGGAGTGGAGAGACAGAGTCTCTTGGAGTGGAGAGACAGAGTCTCTTGGAGTGGAGAGACAGAGTCTCTTGGAGTGGAGAGACAGAGTCTCTTGGAGTGGAGAGACAGAGTCTCTTGGAGTGGAGAGACAGAGTCTCTTGGAGTGGAGAGACAGAGTCTCTTGGAGTGGAGAGACAGAGTCTCTTGGAGTGGAGAGACAGAGTCTCTTGGAGTGGAGAGACAGAGTCTCTTGGAGTGGAGAGACAGAGTCTCTTGGAGTGGAGAGACAGAGTCTCTTGGAGTGGAGAGACAGAGTCTCTTGGAGTGGAGAGACAGAGTCTCTTGGAGTGGAGAGACAGAGTCTCTTGGAGTGGAGAGACAGAGTCTCTTGGAGTGGAGAGACAGAGTCTCTTGGAGTGGAGAGACAGAGTCTCTTGGAGTGGAGAGACAGAGTCTCTTGGAGTGGAGAGACAGAGTCTCTTGGAGTGGAGAGACAGAGTCTCTTGGAGTGGAGAGACAGAGTCTCTTGGAGTGGAGAGACAGAGTCTCTTGGAGTGGAGAGACAGAGTCTCTTGGAGTGGAGAGACAGAGTCTCTTGGAGTGGAGAGACAGAGTCTCTTGGAGTGGAGAGACAGAGTCTCTTGGAGTGGAGAGACAGAGTCTCTTGGAGTGGAGAGACAGAGTCTCTTGGAGTGGAGAGACAGAGTCTCTTGGAGTGGAGAGACAGAGTCTCTTGGAGTGGAGAGACAGAGTCTCTTGGAGTGGAGAGACAGAGTCTCTTGGAGTGGAGAGACAGAGTCTCTTGGAGTGGAGAGACAGAGTCTCTTGGAGTGGAGAGACAGAGTCTCTTGGAGTGGAGAGACAGAGTCTCTTGGAGTGGAGAGACAGAGTCTCTTGGAGTGGAGAGACAGAGTCTCTTGGAGTGGAGAGACAGAGTCTCTTGGAGTGGAGAGACAGAGTCTCTTGGAGTGGAGAGACAGAGTCTCTTGGAGTGGAGAGACAGAGTCTCTTGGAGTGGAGAGACAGAGTCTCTTGGAGTGGAGAGACAGAGTCTCTTGGAGTGGAGAGACAGAGTCTCTTGGAGTGGAGAGACAGAGTCTCTTGGAGTGGAGAGACAGAGTCTCTTGGAGTGGAGAGACAGAGTCTCTTGGAGTGGAGAGACAGAGTCTCTTGGAGTGGAGAGACAGAGTCTCTTGGAGTGGAGAGACAGAGTCTCTTGGAGTGGAGAGACAGAGTCTCTTGGAGTGGAGAGACAGAGTCTCTTGGAGTGGAGAGACAGAGTCTCTTGGAGTGGAGAGACAGAGTCTCTTGGAGTGGAGAGACAGAGTCTCTTGGAGTGGAGAGACAGAGTCTCTTGGAGTGGAGAGACAGAGTCTCTTGGAGTGGAGAGACAGAGTCTCTTGGAGTGGAGAGACAGAGTCTCTTGGAGTGGAGAGACAGAGTCTCTTGGAGTGGAGAGACAGAGTCTCTTGGAGTGGAGAGACAGAGTCTCTTGGAGTGGAGAGACAGAGTCTCTTGGAGTGGAGAGACAGAGTCTCTTGGAGTGGAGAGACAGAGTCTCTTGGAGTGGAGAGACAGAGTCTCTTGGAGTGGAGAGACAGAGTCTCTTGGAGTGGAGAGACAGAGTCTCTTGGAGTGGAGAGACAGAGTCTCTTGGAGTGGAGAGACAGAGTCTCTTGGAGTGGAGAGACAGAGTCTCTTGGAGTGGAGAGACAGAGTCTCTTGGAGTGGAGAGACAGAGTCTCTTGGAGTGGAGAGACAGAGTCTCTTGGAGTGGAGAGGGAGTTTGAGAGGCGAGAGGAGTATTTCATCAAGTTAACAGCCATGGTAAGTGCACTCTGATATTTCTTGTAAATTGTATTTTGTAGGGATGTTAAGTTTTAAGAAAATGACAGTGTTCCTGTTTTGGTTAATGTTTTTGTAAACATTTTATGCATGTAAAATTAAAATGGCCGATGTTCAGATATCTTTCACTCAATAAAACTTCCCTCTGATACAACTTTTATAATAGCTTGCTCATTGCGAATAATTTTTTTTTTTACAGTAAACATCCGACATTTCACATTATTGGTCTGCCTGTTTCGACTCGATAGATGGTTGATTTTTTTTTCTGTCCTCAGCAGTGGCTGCGCTGTTAAGTTTTGCATTAGACGGTTTCCTTCCGTCATCTGACTTTAGATTTCGTATCCATCCATCTCGAAAAGCTCCGGGTGAAGGGTGTGAGAATAAAAGTTTGGAATCCCACCAAACCTCGCATAATACGTTTTCAGATTTTTCAGGAAGATAACAGGGAATGCAAATAAAATTCGTTGTCTGTGTTAAGGAAATGTACGAGCAGGTCATTGCTTCCTGCAGTGGGAGAAGTTGTCTGTGATAATTTTCCAGCAACTATTTCGACCAATAACGGACGATTCTTTCCATTAATTTAGGGTGCCATTTGGCGGATGTTAGGTAGTGGTTGGTAGGTGTCGCCGACATCGGTTTACCATTGTTGGTCATATTTTTGTACTATGTCTGGAGAGTTTTCGTTTTACTGTGGCCTTCTTGTTAGATATGGTAAGTGAAGGTTTATGCAAGGGGTTTTTACGATTTCAGTGTGTGTGTTTTTGTCACTGTTGGCTTTTTTCTGTCATAATTGCCAAGTGAAATATGCGGTATCGGTTTACGGAGAAGAGTGTGGGTATCTGGTATCGAGGGTTTCGTTCAAGCAATACAGGTCAAGTGAAGTTACAGTGCCACTTATTTTGGTTTTGCGTATTTGGATTGTGCTTACTTTGCAGAATTTCGTGTGCTAGATTTTTGGGTTAATAAATCTTGGTCTGGAAAGGTGTTATTCTTACTGTCTTTTGTTCCTACCGAGAATTTCTACTTCTCGTGGTTGGCCCGTTAATTTGAGCTTTTAGTAGTCGTTATTGCGCATGTTACTTCAGTTTGTTCGCGGATGCAATGAGTGGCACTATGAGGGACATGTTCTTCATGCTTGAAATCCAGATTGCCGGTATTTTCATATCATGAGTCAAAGCAGACAGGTGGGATCGCAACCTTTCTGTAATCCCGTAAACAGTGCTATGCATTTTGTCACCTACTGAACTCACTCTGTGTTTTAACTCAATGAATTGCATCCATTCTGAATCCGTTATAATGAACAGTAAAACTATACTGGTACATGACAGAACATGTTTACATATTGTTACTTTAAGTAAAAGGTTTGCAATTGTAGTTCAGGGATTATACGCTCTCGTGTTTTATAACTTGCAAGTAATAGGTAGGAGTGAATGTAACGGTTGCTGCTCTACTAGACGGAAGATATGTTCTGGACGTTCAAGAAAACGGAGGAGGGATTGAAGCGGCTGCCGATTTACTTCGATACACAGCTCTCAAGGGACTTGTTCAAAGAGTTCATAGTGAATAGAAAGATAGTGCAAATCAGAAATTTTTTCCTTTCATTGGAACTTTGAAGGAAGGATCTGTCTCAGGAAAAACGTGAACCTAAAAGGGAAAAATTAACACCTCACGGCACACCAAATAAAATTCTTAGAACCTTAGCAATGTGCTAGGATGCCTCACATGAAGTGAATGAAACCCAGTATTTTGTTCTAATGTTTACAGTGTCAAAAGGCTTTTCGAAAACTGAGAAAATATAGTCATTCGGTGCTATTTAGGTGGTAACGTATACGAAACGTTCCTAGTCTTCGAACCTGCAAAAACTTGGTCGCTTATTCTTCGTCGGCTTACATTAAGAAAAAAACTACCAACCGTAATTTAAATTTGTTGCACAATCACATGACGGAGCTGCGCCTGCGAGTGATTTTTATGCGTAGAGGGAACTGGTCACTACCTATGTCTCGTCCTCTATAAACATGTGTATCTCACATAAGATTCTTCATTTTGTCATTAATCAGAGTGTAGTGAATCACAGACAATCTTCGTGCACTTCATGTAAACTTGTTACTGTCGGTCTAAAATGTGATAGTAATTTTAAAATTGTTGGAGACAACTGTGCATAGTTCATTTCCATTATTATCAAGCGTCTTTTCTCCAAATAAGCCTGATATTCCTGGTGTAGGTACATTTCCAACTCTTGCATTAAATTCACCAGCGATGGTCTCTTGTTGATTTTTATTCACTTTCAGGATCATCCTTTCCTCCTCTGGGCTGTAGACAGCTTTTACTGTTAGGTGATCTCTTGGAATATGAAATCTGACTCATTATTTATGAGGTTGAATTCACGAATCTGCCCTCTCCATTGATCATTCACTGAAATTGCCACTCCAGCACTAGCTCGTTTTCTTTGTGGGACGCCACTGCAAGCTATCGTGTAGTCCGTCAGATCTTTTGTTTCTCTTAGTTTCTTATTTTCTGCTGTTGCAGTGTATACTACCCTCTCCTCGCGTACTTGGTTTAACTCGTTTTCTGTGTTGGTCAGTCTTCTAACATTCCACATTGCGAAAGACACACCATCTGCGCACGTTAAGTCACGTGATGGGGCTGCCACCTCTTGCTTTATTTTCTGTTGGGGTTGTCTGGCTTGGGAGGCTGGGTACACAGCGCCTCTAGGGCCCTCCCTGCCCTATATATGAACCATAACTTAGTCTCGTTATGATGAAATGTCGGCCGTAGATATTTTGACACTGCAGTACTGTTTTTGCGAGTGATTCGGCAGCGCATTTAATTTTTGATTCAAAAATGGGAATGAAGATTTCTGAAAGACATATTTAGTGTCGCTTTTTAAATTCTGTCAGTATGGTTCACGAATGGCTTTGAAGTAGACAATTTAACTCTGCTGAACATTCAGACAGAAAATTCGGAACGAGCTGCGAAAGCATCAACGTCTAGTGCAGAAATTTTCATTTGTCTGTTCACAAGTTTTCTAGAAAAGTGTAAGTTACTACTAAATTCCCTTCGGGGATTCGACTGTTACATTGTTGCTATAATGTTATTAGGAGTACTAAATGATATTTTTAACCAAATGCGTGGATCAGACTCAGGTTTCACTTATGAATGGAAAGAAAATGGTGGGTAGATGTGGCAACAAAATAGGTGCTGATATTCCCACAGGTTCATGTTCTTTTGAAGGGTTACGAAGTTGCGAAAACGTCTTGGGGAATATGTAGGTGAAATGGCGAATAAAAATGACCTTTCAAGATTTCTCTGTCGGTAGAGGTGTGTGCATGGATACTAGATTGCACGGCAGCGATCACGAGGTGTGTTCACAGTAGCGAGCAGCACCGCCGGCGTCCAAGTGGACCCGACCAGCGCTCAGCAGCCCGGGACTGCCATTACGTTCTGTGCTGTAATTGAGTTTCCGAGCGAAAACAAGGTAGCTTGCGTCAATGTGACTTTTTGTTAGTGACTGGTGATTGAATACAGAGTTACGGCGTGATTATCGGCGTGTTGAGGGATTTTTAGAGTAATTTCTTAAGTGAAAAATAATGGTTTGCTACGCGCCCTAGAAGCAGTGAGACAAAAAGAAAATAAATGCTTGAAACTTGCAGATTCGCTTCCAGTTCAAAATGCTCTTTGGGTTGCGATTACGGAAGAGATTCGAAAAGAGCTGTTTACTGCTCGTTCTAGTTGCAGGTAGAGTGATGCTGTTCCAATTCTAAATATATCCATTGCTGATTCAGGACGTAGTAATGATTCTAATAATGAGAGAAATATTTGGACACGAAAATGGAGCTACCACAAGGAATTGGAAAATATTTTACAGGAAAATAGAAGTAAATTAACGACTAACGAAGAAATTGCTACTAGACAAAACAGTAACCACGAAAACCCACTGCTGTGACACTGCGTGCCTACGCTAGTAATTAGAAATTATGAAAATAGAAACAAAGGCTCTACAGACAAAAGGATACAGGATACAGCACTGAGTTACGGAAATTAAATCATGTTCAAAAAGTGAATCAGGGCTCTTTCTGTATCAACTGTTTATGGAAGCACAGCGTACTAACTCGTCACTTGAAGATATTGCATAGGATGCGAATTTACGTTGCCTATCATATAACGTTAGCTTTTCTGATCTTTCCTGGAATGTTTCACAAGGGCACAAATTTTTTTCCTAATGAGAGCTATCAACAAGAAAAAATGCAATGATGAATGAACTGAGAGAAGACAAAACTGAAAAATGAAAGGTTATGTTATAACCTTTCACAATAGCGAAGAAGCTTAATACAGTTATGGTTTAAAATGACACTATAGGGGTTTTCTCCGTACCACAGATTTGGGGTCTAAGGCCGTGTGAGCCTTTTTTAAAATCTTTATTCATCAAAGAGATTAGTGGGTCCTGTCCGCGGCTCGTGGTCTTGCGGCAGCGTTCTCGCTTCCGCGCACAGGGTCCCGGGTTCGATTCCCAGAGGGGTCAGGGATGTTCTCGGCCTCGAGATGACTGGGTGGTGTGTGTTTTGCTTCATAATTTCATCCTCATTCACTCGCAAGTCGCCGTAGTGGCGTTAAAGAACTTGTGGAGCGGCGGCCGAACCGCCCCGCGAGGGCTCTCCCGGCCACCAGTGCCATGCGCTCATAATTGGATCCTAATTACATACAATGTACTGATTACCAAGCAGCATTTACTATTCTTTTATCCACTGAATAGTAACTACAGGATGGAAAGCTAGCTACTATGTTCAAGCCTACTATTCAACCTACTATGCTAACTACTCTACCAAGCAACGTCCTGCAGCGTTAACAAAGTGCCAGCAAAATACAAACCTCTCTCTTGGCCGTGTCCACTGAGCTAATCCCAGTGGGCGTGCCCTTTGCACTGGGCTGGCCTTAACTGGAAATCGCTGCAAGTCTTTCAAAATTATCCATAAGAACTATTTTCTACCAATGAATCCTAACTGCTAGGCTCAAACAGTGTGCGGTGTCTAATTTGGCTAAGTTCACACCCACCCCCTAATCCAGGACGTGGCGGATTCCAAAGGTCACGGCGATCGGCCAGTCCGCACCCCGGCGAAGTGGGATGGCTGTGCGATGTCGATTCATTGCTCGCCACTCCCTCTCTCCCTTCGGTATTCATGCAGGACCTTGGTGGATACCTCGCTGCGAATGAGCACGAAGTACCGGACGTGTGTGTCTTGTTACGTTGTATCAGGATAATCCCTGGGAAGCGTTTGGTATTCAAAGGCCGTTTACATGGCCCACATTTCACGACAGTGTGTGCACAATTGTTGCAAGAGTTTCGTACCCAGAGTCATAATTTATCGTTGACTAGAAGTGTGCCAAACCTCTGTATGAATCGTCTGTAGCCAAGCCCCGATGCATGATCAGTAACCCAGTTGTAAACTGGTACAGTCATGTCTTAGTACTGGTACCGCCAGTCCCCGTACCAGCTGCTTTTTTGATGTATTCAAGTGTCTTAATTTGGAACTTTTCTGTTCCTGAAGTACAATATTCGTGTTCCACAGTCGTTTCGTCTTTAATCTGAAACATGTCCTCAGTGACTTTTCAGAAAAATACAGTCTTCATTTAAAAGAATGTTTATCAGCCATTAGTGGGTGCGTTTGACAACTGGATAGAGATTGATAGGTGAGACTTAGCTGGTCGCTCTTGGGTTTCCAGACACACTGTAATCAGTCTACTCTCTCATTGTGTGCCACCCTTATACCTGCATTACACCATAAATTTGCCCAAGATCCTTTGTAAAGGTGATGTACGAAGCTGACAAATGAAATCCTTTAAAGTCCAATACAATTCGTAGACGTTAGATTTGGCGGGAGCTGCCCTTCGATCAGGAATGACCAGCAGAGCAGTGGAAGTGTTAGGCCTGTGAAAGTGCATTGCCGAATGATAGCACATTACCTGATCCTTGCACGTCCCTGCAGCAAGTGTATGAATACAGCAGAAAGTATAAGAGGCGTAACTTTATTTTTTTTTTAATTTCTTGGCTTTCGGAACGTGCCGCCAACCAAACACAGGAAATGTTATTACAGTTGGTTTTGACAATTCATGGAAGACATTTGAATTCGTGTCCTGGTACGATGTAACACAGGATTGACAAGTATCGGATATTGCCAGGCAGTCCACAATAATGACTAACAATGAAATATTTTTTGCATGTTCTGACAATTGTTTCAAAAGCTTCGGAAAGACAACAATTGAGTGTTTGTACAAGTATGTAAGTTCCGTCTACACAGAACAGAACAGCAGAACAGTTAACAAGAACTGAAGTGTTGTTATAGCCACACACACTGATACACAAGTACACAGGCAAGTACACAGTCAAGTACACACAGAACGTACACAGTGACATGAATTTTGAGACTGAGCATTCCATATCCTGCAGAGTAGCAGATATAGTCAATTGAGCTTTGGTCTTCCGGCATTCTAAGTACATTAAGCATTAATTAGGAACTGGGAGCTATATTCTGATGCTGGCACTGTTGTCTAATTCGTACGGCAGGTTGTATGTTGCTGCAGTGTTCGATGTTAACGGACTTCGGAGGCTGACTGGGAACACATGACAAAGGGCCCGAGGATTACCTCTAAGGAGGTTGATGTGATACGTGCCCAGAGGACATCGTAGAAGTGAGTGGTTGGATGACACTTCTCGAGTCGATGCAAGTGTTTGTTGAACTTCCAATGTTTTATTTTCAGCCGTACTGTAGTTGTGATACCCTCGAACACACCGAACTTCTGGATTAACTAACATGTAGTGATGGCCTTTGATCTTCGATGTCTGCTACCATTTCTCTTACCAGTCCAAAGACAACCGATTCGTAAGCATGGGTATCATATCGTTGAGAGGGAGCTTATTATATATATATATATATATACTAGCTCCATTAGCTGCATGCCTCGACACTTGCTTTGCACGGCCGTCTTATTTAATTCCAGGTATCCAAGAGTGGCCTCTCATCGACACCCTCACGATGTTGCGACAGTTTTTCTGCTCCCGAAACAACGTTTGCAACTGCTGCGACTGTGGGGTTGGTACAACTGTTTCAAATCAGGGATGCAGGCTGTGTGCTGTCTACGTCTGTGTGGAAAGAAGGGCTTCCAAAATATTGATAAGGAAGCTCCGGTGGGTTCTGTAAGTTTTTCGCCTACGGTAGAAAATAAAGGCACTACCTACAGCTACCCAGTAACTATGTCTACATATGGTGAATGATGGTAAGGAAGCTTTCTGCAGTTTCATCCATACGTTTTTCGACTAGCGTAGAAAATCAAGGTGGTATGTACAGCAACGTATGAATTATTGGGGCTGTAGTAAATGACTGATGACCTTTTGCTAAGCTCTTCCATCCTATATGTACCTTGGTGCAGGGATTGGATGTGCTAACCTTTGATGAGTTGCCACACGTTATTGAAGTACTTTGGTTGTTTGTGCCGTCTACAACTTACTGGAATCCGGCAGTAGTATCTCATTGTTGCACTACATAATGAATATTCTTCCTCCTGAAACGTTACTTTTATTTATAGACATAACCGATACCATGTATAATCTCGAATCTCTCATAGGTTAAAACTGTATCAGCTGTCTCATTACAAGAATTCATTTTATTTTCTATATATGTTGTATGTCAGGCTAACATGTATAAAAAAGAAATTGTGTCACGATTGGTAGTAACAGTTAAACTGGCTCTTTTGGAAATTATTTGAAATTACAAAATTTGTGGCATACTTAAAATTCGCATTTATTGCACAACCTAACACTAATTATTGATGTCTGGATTAATTTATGAAATGATATTTTAGTGATGATTCTTCTTTTGTTTTGCCAACTCTTACTTTGTGAAGTCTTTGGCATATTGTGGGTACCGTAGAGTATGTAAGGAGTGGTGGGCATGTCTGATGGAAACTCATGTATAATGTTGACCTTGTAAGCGACAATGTATTTATTGGTTTAACATGGAAGTTTGTGTGATTTAGAAGAATGGTATAAAATAAAATTATGTTCATAGCAAAAGGAAACTGTTGAACAGTAATTTTCTTTTCACGAACCTAGGAAATCGAAATTTTCAGCTGCCAGAAAGTAGTCGTAGACAAGATAGCTATCTACAACAACGGGAGTCAAGGTAAGTAAAAAATTGCTCTTCTGTAATCACTGTTTTCCAAAATTGTACAAAGAATGGAAGCTAATGGTGTAGTGTGGGAGGGTGAGATTACAACTACCGGTCGTATTGTAATCTTTCACGCACGTGTTCTGCTTGGTGCTCACTTTACAAGGACATCGTGCTGTCAACGGTCAGGTGATATCCCTGATGGGTTACTGTAAAGTGATTTGTCTGCACAAGATTTTTCGTTGCTAGTTCAACTATTAGTAACTAGATATCTTTCAGGCAGTTTGTTATTGGCTGCGTTTGGATCAAGCGAGCGGGCTTAGTTGTAGATAAGGCTGATAAAGCATTTTTCATTAGGTTTTGTACTGACAAATTCAGATCAAGTTCACGTCAAGTTGTGACTGGATTTAAGAGTGTAGCTGTGGAGAGGTCCGAGTTCGGCATGCGCTAATTAACCAGAGGGGAGTCTGAGGGCCTGTTTGAAGTTCTCACTCAGTTCCCCGACTTTTTGGTCAATAAATCGTCCGTCACCAATAGCATCCTTTACAAGAACCGGCTGACCAATTATGTTCCAGTTAGGCAATCCCCGTATCTGCTTTCACTGTGCAAGGCAGGCCTTACGACAGATAGTGGACAAAGTGTTTGCGGAATGAGTAATTAGGCCATCTGCATCTCTTCCTGCCTCGTCCTCGTCAATGTTTCTAGTCCTGAAAGAGTTGTCTGGGTACCGCCTGCTCGTTTTTTATATGCGGTTGAATGTGAAGGCTATTTTGCAACCTGTTCCGTTACCGACTTACGCCATTGTATCACCAGGTTTACGAAGACAAAGATTTTTACCGTCTTCAGTCTGAACCAGGCATTTTATCAGATTCTTCCCAATGTAAAGGTTTAACAGAGTTCTATTGGGACTGCATACAGGTGGAGCCGTCGTTTCCCGATTATTGGATAATATCTCGCGAGATCTGAAATTAAGTCTCTTTACGATTATCTGGACGATGGTGTCTACAGCGCTCTCTTCGAACACGAATATCTGAAGTAGGTATTACTTCGTTTACGTGCTGGTGGCCTCATAATTAAGCTGTCTAAAGTAAGTCTACCACATAAGGTAATCTCTTTCGTTGGTCATTTACTGTCAGCTGAAAGGTTCAAATTCGATCAAGGACAGTCTAGATATTGTGTGTTTTCTCCATCTCAGAACAAGAAGATAATTGCTCGGTTTTATAGGCATGCTCAATTTTTCTTAAGGAAGTTCGTGCCCCATTTTGCTCAATTAGCCATTCCCTTGAATGACCTACGTAAGACAGGTGCGGAGTTCAGGTGGGGAGAATCGCAACTGTCTGCCTATGATGCTGTGAAGACCGCTTTGGCTAACCCCATTTCTTACAGTGTGCTTTCCAGAAATCTTTCATTGTGCAGACCAACGCATCTTATTCAGGTGTGACTGCTGTGCTTCTACGAGAGGAGTTTGGATTGAGCGTAAATCTAAGAAAGACGAAGGTAATCAGAAGTAATAGAAATGAGAACAGGGAGAAACTTAATGAGGAACGATGGTCACGAAGTAGCTGAAGTTAAGGAATTATGCTACGTAGGCAGCACAGTAACGACTGACGGACTGAGCAAGGACATCAAAAGAAGACTAGCACTGGCAAGAAGGGCATTCATGGCCAAGATAAATCTGTTAATATCAAATATCGGCGTTAATTTGAAGAAGAAATTTCTGAGAATGTACGTCTCGAGTACAGCATTGCATGGTAGTGAAACATGGACTGGGGGAAACCGGAACAGAAAAGAATCTAAGCATTTGAGATGAACTACAGACGAATGTTGAAAATTAGGTTGACTGACAAGGTAAGGAATGTGGTTCTTTGCAGAGTCGGAGAGGAGAGGAATATGTGGAAAACATTGATAAGGAGAAGGGACAGGATGACAGGACATCTGGTAAGAGGGAATGACTTCCATGGTACTAGTGGTATTATAGGAAGCTGTAGAGGTCGAAAACTGTAGAGGAAGACAGAATGGAATACATCCAGCAAGTAATAGAGGTCGTGGGTTGCAAGTGCTACTCTAGATGAAATCGTGGCGGGCTGCGGCAACCCAGTCAGGACACTGATCAAACACCACAGCGAAAAAAACAAAAAAGCGACATCTGCTTGCCGTTTTCGCGGAGTAGCGAGGTGTGTCTCCGAGCTGTGGGCAGATAGGAACGGACAGCGGTTAGCAGCAGATGTTGAAAGGGTCCTGTAGCCACCTTTCATTGCCAACTCTCGTAGTGGTCAAGTAGGCAAAGAGATTTCCGCTACTTGGGAGAAATCCACCTGCGTTAGGTTGGTGGCGGAAATGGCATCCTGGGGTTTTCCGGTCCACGCGGAGCGTGGAAGAGGCTGGAGAAGCGGGAGGCAGTCTGCCGCCGGTACGGGAAGCGTACACAGCTGTGCTCCAGTTGAAGGGTGAGTTGGACTGACCGCGTGGCGCGTTGTCACATAGAGAGGGGAGCTTTTAGCTTTTGGTCTCGAATTTCGTCTTATAAAGATTTACTTGCTGGGTCGCAGCAGGGAATGCAAGGCTTTTGTAGACTTTCAGTTTGATTCCCAATGCAGTCTTGACTTTGATCCGTGAGAGGAACGCAGCACAAGGGAGTTGCATATGTTGAAGTGCCCTCGGTTCAGTGTGAATGTTTATGTGCTTACAACTGTGTGTGTATGCTTCTAATCTTTTTCCAGATCTTGGTAATTTTTGTGTATTTGTGAATTTTCTTTGTCTCATGTGATTAAAATTTGGCCACGGTCCATAGAAATTGTCTCCGCGGACCGAGTGGACACGCGAGTCTGTTATGAAACGTGTAGTATTTCACAAGCAATTGTACACAGTTCATGCAACAGCAGTCTATAGATGCATTACATCAATGTTTTAAGGAATAAATAATTTTGCCTTCAATCTTATCTTGTGTACCGATGTTACGTCGCCGTTACCTTCGCCATTTACCTCGTAGTTTTCCTTGTTGGCCCACCTATAGCGTTTCCATGTGCACAGGTGTAGTGATTAGTGTCTTTTTTTATCTGAAACAAATGCTCTGGAATAGATCGTGTTTTCACGAATCTTGCTGCAGGCTGCACTTACGCATGGTGTTCACGCCCTCTTTACTTTACTCAATATTTGATTCACGGGAAGAATGCCTGGATCATATTAATAACTACATCCCATTCTTTATCAATGACTTTACAATGAATGTTCTTTTGTGAGTTTTTCTTATTAATTTATTAAGTAATTTTCCGACTCAGTGCTACTTCTTCTTTGCCGTGTGGCTAGAGTTGGTGGCGACCCTATCTTTTATATTGATTTCAGTGTCAAGTAGCATTTTCTTATTCAAAGCGCGCGTGGCTCTTTTAGCTATCAGGATACATTCAAAGGGCGCTTCATGCTTCTTGCACATAGCGTCCTTATATTCACGCTACTTATATTCACGCTACTTACAGATGAAAGGGTCCTGTAGCCACCTTTCAATGTGTCTTCCCTACTATACTACGAAGTCTGGACTGTCTTCGGCCCAAGTTGTCACTGTGTAGCGAGGGCCGGAGTGGTGTTCCTGCAGGGCCGTGGATCGCCGCAGCTGAGCTCTGGACGTGCAGTGCGGCCTGGCCGCGCCTTCCCTGGGCAGCGGCCGCTGCGTTCTGCCGGACGGCGTTTTGTCACCTCGACAGTTGCTGAAGGCCTGTTCTTTCGCGAAGCGGTCGTTGGCGTGTGCGACATGTTTCTGATACATTGTCCCACGTTTTAATCTCCGAGTTTCGCTTCTCTAGTGTGACCTCGTCCCACACCTGGCTGGGTCTGATTTTGAAGATCATCCTACTTACTCAATTTCTTTTTGCGTTTATTTTACTTTGAGAAAATTTTCCTGTTCTCATCCAGCAAGTGTCAAAAGCATACAAACTGACTACTGTAAAACATGAGATCATTTATCTCCTGAGAGCGACTGACATTCCATATTTGAAATAATTGTGCCTAGTCCGACACCTACAGTCACGCAAAATAATGTTAAATCTTTTATACCACATAACAATTAGGCCTAATTGCCCCTAGGACGAATAGAAATTGGAAGAAATTTGGCTTACGTATTTTCAAAATGTGTCCATAAGCTATAGGACAAAAGTGACCTGACGAATGACTGGGTTTAAAAATCTTTAACCCTAAAATGCGCAGGGTAATCGCTTTCCATCTACGTCACTGTACTTTCAAAGACCCCGTAACAAACCACGAATATCAAAGTTACACATCACAATGGCCAACAACTTTGTGCAGTAACCACATCCCTCCGAGCTCGATACAGCAGCTAGAATGGAACACCAGCACAGAAGCTCGATATTCAGTTAATCAGAAGCTGCGAGATGTGCAGGCAGAAGTGAAGTTAACGACCAACCCTGAACTGGACTTCAAACCGATTACCAGTAATTTTGATGGAATGCTCCCTACATTGTAACAGCTTCATCGGCTGCTAAGAATTATACACCTTTATTATTTACTGAAAATGGTAACAGTTTCTTGCACTAAGGAAATGTCAGTTTGATCAATATTACAAACTTCGCACAAAAGCTCATTTATCATTTACCTCTGGTAGCCTTCCACATATTTTAGGGATGATACACATCAGGGGAAAGCAGAATTTGAAGGTTTGTACGGAATGATTTGAAAGCTAAATATGGACAATCACTGAAGGTAAGGAAATACTGGAAATCGCAAAACATCTGAGATGGGGTGCTCAGATGACGAACCCACAGCAGGAAGTGTAAGACCATTATTTGACGTGTGTTGATTACACAAGATGGCACTGTGGTCCCGGTGTCAGATACACCCCATTGTAGAAAGTGGCTTTACAACCTCCTCTACGAGAGGTTGCTGCTTAGCTACGTCAACAGCATTTGTGCTCAACTACACAGCTGGAGTTTTTTACTACTAGTAAATGAGAGGATTATTTTAATCCCTACTGACAGACTTTCCATTCAATATGAATATTACTACAGTCCGATGACCTGGTCGATTGTGCATTAAGAATCTAGCTGCTTCCAGGAGAAACAAATTTGAGTTGCATTACTTCACGTAATTGACTTAATATATACAATGCTGTCACGATCTGCACATTACGATGCACAATATCATGTTAGAAGTTTAACAACAAAACTAAGTTTTACGGTTACAAACTATGTGACCTTAGGCAGCGTAACTGACAGCACGGAAGTATCTTGAGAACTCATCCAGTATATGAGGATGGGAACACCCAGTGATTTTCTCGCTTATGAACATGAAGTTCGTTTGGAAAGTTTACGAAAGATTTGAAACTAAATTTGACATAGAATTATTGTAACAGTAACTAATTTATAAAGTAATCAGACGACTGAAGCTGTTTTGTACATGAGAGTTCGAGTCTTTAAGGCTCAGAGGTTTACTGGTACATTTAGAACACTTCCATGTTCAGGCACAGCATTTTCTCAAATTAGAGATATATGGAAACATCACGTCGATATTTTGAATAGTCATGTTACTGCATTGGTAACAATGCATGCATAATATTAATTTACAATGAACTTATTTGTTGTGAACCGACAATTTTATGGAAATCACGTAACATCAGTGACTCAACTTTCAGTACAGACAGGAAAAAATCCTTATTTTCTACTATCCGCCCAATGTGTTTCGGAGCTACAGCTCCATCTCAACGACTATGGATACAACGGGCGTTTCATCTGCTTGGGTTTTTTAGACTACCGACGCATTTCTTGGTAAACAACACCCTCTAACAGGATACTTACAGTACACATCTCTTTCGACCATTCTAACTTATTACCTACGTCTGGCGACACAACTTTCGTCTTCTACAATGGTGAGATACATTTGCACTTATGAATTTAATCTATTTGACGTGTTAACGACAGAACTATATTAGTCACATTTTCACATTTAGCCATATTACAGTCATGTGATGTAATGCATTGACTGATTTTCATTTACATAATTAACAAACTTAAGGAAATAATGTATTACTAGGAGATCCGACACGTAATTTCAGTTTACATATATATTCAACATGAAAATTTAATTGCTATTTTATGTAACTGATTTAGGTACAGAAGCAGTAAACAACAGTATGAAGTACGTAAGATAGGGGAGGGGAGTGATTTGCGGCGGGGGGGGGGGGAGATGTCCCTAACTTAGGAGCCACTGGCCTTTAAACTATCACTGTCCCTCCAGAGCCAACTCTGGAATGTCTCGCTGAAAGGCTCGTAAGTCGTCGGGAACGGATTTCCACTTTTGAGGTGCTGGCCAACAACTTGCATCTTCCACTGTATATCTTGTGAGCTGGGTGCTTTCAGGTCAGGCAGTAGCGATAGTGAAGTGGCTGGAAGGACTGCATTCAGCGGACGCCACCATCATCTTCGTCAAGTGAACGAAAGCAGGTGAAGTTCTGGCTGGACCTCTTCTCTTATTCTTGCTGACTGATCTGCGGAACGATCTTCTTCAATGACAAATGATCACAACTCTTCCAGTTATAGCCACGAACATACAAATGAGAATCAGTGCAGACGTCCGTGAGGTCAGACACGGATCTTGGAATATGGTGCCATCTGGCGGGCTGTGTGCTTCAGACACTGTTTTGGGAGGGAGTACACCAGTATCTGATACAGCAATGCTCTACCACAGCGTTCTATCCCCGTCTTCACATTGTCTTCTCTTCGCAACTGGCAACCACAAAATTACTTTGCTTGTGACCAGTCTACGGCATGGTACATAATATCACTGGAGTTTTGAAACATCAGTCTTCTGTCTCACTTTCATTTGTTCGCTAGCCATCAAGGTCACTTCAGCGCTGTGGACCTATCCAGGATTGTCCCTGTAGTAACTGCAGGAACTTTTGATTGTGTGATTCCAATATGCTCCAATATTTCTACTGGTGATCACACCTCCAAGATCAGCAACAGTTAACATTCGGCATGGTTTACATCCTGAGAAGCAACCTTCGTGATGTTTAAGGCTTCCTTTTCGATCCCATTTACTTCACTACTGATGCAGAGTAACGTTTCCATCTGCGATTCACATTTTATTCACGAACTAGGGATATTGTGAGTGATCATGCTGACAATACTGTTCTGTTTACAGATCTAGTATGGCTTGTTCTGTCTCTTGCTTAGTCTTCACATCCAAAAATTATTTTCAGGCGCGGGACTATGAAGACTTACATGGATCGTTTACCAACTTTATCGCTTAACACCCAGCTTGGAAGGCCAGGCTTTCTCTGATGGGATCGCTCCCAGGAACGTTGGCTTCCTCTCTAACCATGTCTGAGGCCGCCGCCCCCCCTTCCCCAATCGAAGGCAATAGTGAAAATGAAAGACACCCTCTGGCCTCGCAACCTAATACCATTGGGGTCGAAAAGAACAAGAGTTGACCGAGAGAGGCCGACAGGAAACAGAAGATCGTGAAGTAAGTGGAAGTAAAGTCAGACTTCGTGAACAATGACTAGCAAGACCATTTGCATGAAAGGAACTTTGATGTCCTAAGGTTGTCAATTATTTTAAAGTAATATTTCTCGTCTGACTGCGCTTCTGTAATACTGCTTACAAAGTAATGGTGATTAACAGAAGGTAACTTAGAAGATGCATCTGCACACTGTATATTGTAGAAGCTACTTATTTAATAATGCTGCTGATCTATTTGACATTGAAAGTTTGTGATCGTTACACAACGAGAGCTAATTTGAGTTTACACCTTACCTAAAAATAATTTCTTGAGTTACAATTTTCTTAATCTCAGTTATAGTTGAAATGGCTATGCAAGTTGTTAGACCTGGTCATACAAAGTAAAATATTCGTAACAGTTCAACTGTAAACCAGCTTCTGTATCTACCATTTACCAATTCTAGTAAGTGGAGAATTTTTGTAACAGGCTTTATTACAGTGCTTGTGAGAAATAACACTAATTTAAAAATCTCAGCAACTATTCACGTAATATTACAGTTTACTTTCAGATACAGGAATTTCAATTGACTACTTGTAATACAAATTTCAGTTACGACGAACTCTTTGATTGCAAATATTTCATAGAGTTCTCTGCACTGATAATATGAACACACAAAAATTCATAAAAAGACAATGATAACATAACAGGTATCATTAACTACAATTAAGAAAACCATGGATTCTGTAACTAGCAGTTCGTTCCTCAAGTAGAAGAGGTAGGCTGGGAGAGGTTAAAAAGGAAGAGGAAGTGAGAGACTGCAATGAGTAGGACCCTCATGTGGTATTGGTGAGGTTACATGAAGATCGAAGGTTAGACAAAATTACTTTTATAGTTATCTCTAAGCAGTAACGTGTTTTATCTTCAAACACAGACATATGCATATACTGGCGATCAGTACGAAATCAAGCATTGGCTTCGAAAAGTCCGTTACAATGCTGTCTTCTAATCACTTATTACTAGTTTCATTCACTGATCACACAGTAGTATACAAACACCATAAGAGAAGGAAACGCAATGTAACAGTAGAAGGAATTGAAGATCCAATGGGATTACGTTGTCATCTTCACATACTTAACAAAAAATATTTTTCACATCAGATATCCTACATTTCTACAGATACGAAGAAAAACTGTTACAATAAAAATGTATATAAAAATGAACATAAGTTTGCAGTTCTGAAGTTATACATTGTCAGGACAAATGGAGAGTATACATGTGCATAGCAATATGGAACTATTTCTGCTAAGTATTATGACTTAAGATCGTATTAATGTATGAAAGTAATATTGATTACGTTCAATAAAGGGATTATGAAATTAATCTTCACTCCACTCCCAAAGTGAACTGTATGTACGAAGTGCACATTCTTCATGAACATAGGAGCCATGCACAAACCCAGAGGTAAGTGAAGGGCACAAAAATAAAATGTAATGGGCTTGATCATTAAATTGAACATACAAAAACACAATACAATGAAGTCATGTTAAAGAATATAGTAATATCTTATGTATCCAATATTTCTGATGTATCTACTATTGCCAAGACATTTCAGTAAATGAGTATCAAAAAACTTAAGAATCTTAAGCATATGTATGACAACTAATTGCAAGACAACATGAGAGCTTCCAGATGTAGTCTCATACCCATGAGAGTAGTACTACACTAGACAATACGGGGGCAGGGGAGGTCAATAGCAGTAGTCAACCAGCACGCAAAGTAATGCTGAGATTGCTTGTGATTATTCCTTATGCACAATGACTGAACGAACCTATCCGCAACTGAACCTAAACAGAACGAAATACACTGAAGGCGTAAGAAACTGGTACACTTTCCAACTATCGAATAGGGCCCCAGCGAGCACGACGGAGTGCCGCAACAGGACGTGGCGTGGACTCCACTAATGCCTGAAGTCGTGCTGGAGGAAAGTCACACCATGAATCCTGCAGGGCTGTCCATAAATCCGTAGTAGTACGAAAGGGCGGGGATCTCTTCTGAAAAGCACGTTGCAAGGCATCCCAGATATGCTCAATAAGGTTGATGTCTGCGAAGTCTTTTAGTCAGCGGCAGTATGAACTCTGAAGACCGTCCCTGGAGCCACTGTTGCCATTCTGGACGTGTTGGTTGTTGTATTTTCCTGGTAGAATTGCTGAAGTCCGTCGGAATGCAGAAGGGACGTGAATGGATGCAGGCGATTTATCAGGAAGGCTACAATTGTGCCACTTTTCAATCGTATGTAGACGTATCAGAGGTCGCATGTCACTATAGCTGCAGATGCCCCATACCATCACGGAACCTCCACCAGTCCCCTGCTGTCGTGCAGGGTCCATGGATTCATGAGGTTGTCTCCACAAGTCCATTCGCTCGATGCAATTTGAAACGAGACTCATCCAACCAGACAACGTGTTTCTCGTCACACGTCCAGTGTCCAGTGTCGGTTGTTGCGTTGAATTGTTCACACGCTGACACTGGCCTAGCATTGGTATCTGCAGCAGTTTGCTGAAGGGTTGCATTTCTGTCACGTTGAACTATTTTCTTCCCATTGGCACCGTTCTTTCAAGATCTTTTTCCGGCCGCATGATTTCAAAGATTTGATGTTTTACCGGACTGCTGATATTCTAGGTACTCTTGAAATGGTCATACGTGAAAATCCGGACTTGATCGCTACCTCAGAGATGCTGTGTCCCATCACTCGTGCGGCGACTGTAACACCACGTTCAGACTCAAATCTTGGTAACGTGCCGTTGTAGCAGCACTGACCGATCCAACAGCCGCGCCAGGAACTTTGTTATATAGGCGTTGCCGACCGGAGCGCCGTATTCTGCCTGTTTGCATCTCTCTAGTTGAATAGGTACCACTTTCTTTGGCGCTTCAGCGTATACAAAGCCAATAAATTTCTGATTAAAACTCTGGAACAGAGAGGAATGGGCGAGTTCAAATGCACATGACTAGTAACATGCTTGTTTATCTACATATACAGTACAGATTACACCTAGAACACAATTACCATTATTAATAGCAAACTGCTCATTCTCTAATGCACTTAACTGAAAACAATTACCTACTTTGACAGTCCTGAGATGAGAGGATTGCTTAAAAACGCAAGATTTATACAGCACATAATAAAATCGACATAATGAAAGGGCATAAAAAAGCATGGTTATAGTAAATTTGTTGAGTTTGCCCTTATAAATTTTTCAATTCGTATGGTATCACTGGAAGGTTAGCTATATGGTAGCAAGGAGTGCGGCCAATATCTAATTTTATAGAGTCTGCACATTGCTGTATTGCTCACTGAAAATGTCACTGACTGAATGCAATGAGGCGTTCGTCATCAGACATGTTTTAATTAAATCAATTACTCACGACATAAAAATGAGTTACAGAACCAATATCGGCATACAATAAAAGCATTGCAAAGCTGAAGAGGACATGTGCCAGGAAACTGCATGCAACTAGTAGACATAGTTACAAGCACAAGTGGACGTAATATTTACATGTTTTAATGGTAACGGACATAAAATTGCTGATCATTAGGTAAGGATACAAATGTTGCGCCTGCAGCACCATGGTATGAAATCACGTACGACTTACAAAAAGCATTAAACCAAGGGAAATACAACGTAATGTGCAAGAAGAGTAATGTTTTACAAATAAAATGTTAAAAATCAATAAAACGTAGCATTATTATTAATATTGCTGACTGTACAATGTTTGACGCCAGATGACGTTGCACATGCAAGTATGACGCTACATAGCGACAGTTTTAATTGGTGGTTTGTACTAATATAGCATGTAGAAAGCTGACAGTCACAATTAAAATAAGCTTGGTTCTGAACTTTAAGCGCAGAACTTAATTCGAGCAGTACATTTCCTTGCCTGTTCGAAATTACATACTTTGTGCCGACGTAAGTACAATGAAACAGTCTACCAGTTCTAGACTACGAACTGCGTATATTAGCGTTGTAATAGCTACATGCATTGTACAGTATAAGTGGTTACAATGAATTAAATATTTAGTTCTGACTTGTTAGCATTAAAGGAAACGGTATAGTACATTGCCTGTTTAAAATGGAAAGTGGTAAATAACTTACTATTTGCGCCAAGCAGTGCATGAAGCTATTGCAGCACTGAACGAATGAATATGAACTGGCGAAGTATTGGTACAACTCACCGAACCGCACAGTTCTCTGCCTGTTAGAAGTGAAGCAGGGTACATAAGCGCTAAAGCAGCTAGATACACTGAATGGCGTAAGTAGTTACAAAAGTACATATTTAGTAGCGCTGTCACATTAGCACAAAGAAACTAAATACAAACCTGTTTAAGACTATCACTACAACCGTAGTGAGCAAGTTTTGTTGCTCTATCCGGGATAACGATGTGCACAATTACCGTATAGCGTTTTGTTTCACTTAAATTAATGTAGTTCTCATGGGAGAAGAAGTCTTACATCAAGCATATGTTGAAAATAATATTATATGAGACCAAATATAGAACATGAAAAACCTCAGTCATCAGAAGCATTGATAGCAATTAGAAATCTAATAGTAAACCTCTGATTCCTTATGCAATCAAACTCCCATGTTTTGAACTCACTTGTAAAGCAATCTGAAGTTTAAGCTGTTCCAGTGTGTTAAATATTTGACATTATGAGTGTAAGCAACAAAATTGTAAAGGGTTTTTGTAATCAAGCTAAGCCCAACTAACATTGAATATCCTCACTACGTAACATTGAGTAAGTCTGACTAATTTGCGCGTCGTGAGCTATGCATCCTGGAGAAACGTATATACGTCGCAGGTTTCATACAGTGAAACAAGTATTGTAGACCAAATAGTAAGATCCTCTTAATGAGCAGTTTATGAGTCATTTGGTTTCCAAAATTATTATGTTTTTAAAATTGAGTCTTTACAATTTTGTTGCTCCTAGAAGACATACAGGCAAAATGCACCTGGCGCTGGGTGTCATGAACCGAGTTAGTCTAGTAATATCTATGTACTTTCTGTGCTGTATCCTTCAACATCCTTGATTTATGCCTATCTACCAGCAGTAGTGAATGGGGGCAGAGTGCAAATTTGCCTTTTCTGACATGTTCTGTTGTAATACTGGTGTCACCCGTCTACAGTCAGTAATAGCATTTTATAGAAAGTTATTAATTGGTTTGCTGGTACCTCCCTTCCTGCGCGCCTAAGCCCATCTACATTCTAGTCCTAAATACTGGAATATGATATTGTCAGAGCAACGTTTCACAATGTCTTCGGAGCAGTCACGTGTCCTGAGTAACACCGTGAATGCTCACTTGCTATTCGATTCCATGAACTATATTCGTCAATTCTGAATCGGAACTGGAGAACTGACCATACGTAATATCTACACACCAGCATGTTCTCCGTTGCCAATCCATGTTCTTGAAACATACTGACATCCTGCACAAGATGAGAGAGAGAGAGAGAGAGAGACGTAAAAGAAACCTAACACCAAAAACTACAGTAATGAAATTTCAGGAATACATTTGTCTAGGTGACGAATTTAAATGACTAACATTGCGAATCACAGGTTAACGTTAGCGTGAAATAAGCCATTGCAAATTTGAAATGCTTTTACATTGAAAACCCGTGTAACTGCCAGGATGTTGAATCTAAGCATGCAAACGTGCATGCAGTGTGTTTCACACGTGACTAAAGCCAGTGTGTACGGCTGAGTTCTACGCCTGTTGCACTTAGTTAATACGGGTAATGTTAACGCTGGTTGTGGATGACCCTTGCCTTCGGATTTTTGTTTGTTTTGGTTTTAGGGCGTGGAACTGCTATGGTTATTAGCGCCCAGTCCGTGACTTAGTAAACAATAGAAACCGAAAATGGAAAACAGCAGAAATGGGAACGAAACTCAAAAAATTGGAGAAACTAAAAGCAGAAAGAAGGCTTAAAAATCCACTACAGAAAGGGGTTGGTGGTCCCCAAAAAAAGCTTCAAATGACGGACGTCATTTCACTGTCACTAATAAACTCGAGAACGCGATCGGCCGAGCGCGTGTCATCTGCTAAAATTGACGATATATCAGGCGACAGCTGGAGACGGGCGCGTAACGGAGTAAAATAGGGGCACTCAAAAGGTGTCTTACCGTCCACAGCTGAGAGCAGTGGAGACCGAGTGGGGGAGGATCGCCGCTTAAAAGATGACGATGGCTAAAAAGACAGTACCCTATCCGGAGTCTAGTTAAAATTACCTCCTCCCGACGACGTGTTCGGGAGGAAGAGGTCCAAGCACAAGGAAGAGCTTTCACGTCCCGCAATTTATTATGGGGAAGTGTCGACCAATAAAAGAACAACTCGACGACATAAAACGCTCCGTAGATCGGTGAAGGGAATCGATTGAATAGCTGGCCGAAGAAGAGAGACTGCAGCCTTGGCCGCTATATCATTCCCACAGATACCAGCATGTCCCGGAAGCCAGAGGAACGCCACCGAAACGCCCCCCAGGTGGAGCAAGCGCAGACAGTCCTGAATCCGGTGGACCTGAGGATGCACAGGGTAAAGAGCTTGGAGACTGAGGAGAGAGCTGAGAGAATCGGAGCAGATAACGTACTGTATCCGCTGATGGCGGCGGATGTAGTGGACAGCCTGGAGAACAGCGTAAAGCTCCGCAGTATAAACCGAACACTGGTCGGGAAGTCGAAAGCGATTTGGGGTGTCGCCAACAATATAGGCACTCCCTACACCTAATGATGTTTTCGAGCCGTCGGTGTAAATAAATGTGGCGTCCGTCATTTGTGCACATAGAGCAGCAAATGCCCGACGATAAACAAGTGAAGGGGTACCATCCTTGGGAAATCGACAAAGGTCACAGAGCAGGCAAATCCGGGGACGGAGCCAAGGCGGTGCTGCACCCCAAGTTGTCAAGAAGGTTTTAGGAAAGCGGAAGGAAAGAGAATGGAGCAGTTGACGGAAGCGGACTCCCGGTGGCAGTAGGGAGGAGGGGCGGTCTGTATACCCTAAATCAAAGGAGGCGTTGAAAGAAGGTCATGGGCTGGAATAGCAGGCATGGAAGACAGATGGCTAGCATAACGACTCAGAAGGACTGCTCGCCGATTGGACAGCGGAGGCTCAGCAGTCTCAGCATAAAGGCTTTCCACAGGGCTGGTGTAAAAAGCTCCAGACACTAAACGTAATCCACGTTGGTAGATAGAGTCGAGACGCCGAAGAATAGACGGCCGAGCAGAGGAGTAGACTATGCTTCCATAGTCCAATTTCGAGAGCACTAAGGCGCGATAGAGGCGGAGAAGGACCACTCGCTCCGCTCCCCAGGAGGTACCATTCAGGACATGGAGGGTGTTAATGGATCGCAGACAGCGTGCCGAAAGATAGGAAACGTGGGAGGACCAGCACAGTTTTCTGTCAAACCTAAGACCCAAGACTTTAGCGACGTTTGAAAACGGAAGGTTGACAGGACCTAGATGTAAGGAGGGCGGAAGAAACTCCTTACGTCCCCAAAAATTAACACAAACGGTCTTACTGCGAGAAAAACGGAAGCCGGTGTCGATGCTCCAAGAATGGAGGCGATCGAGACATCCTTGAAGACGTCGTTCTAGAAGGCTGGTCCGTTGAGAGCTGTAGTAGATCGCAAAATCGTCCACAAAGAGGGAGCCCGAGACATCAGGAAGGAGACAATCCATAATGGGATTGATGGCAATGGCAAACAGTGCAACACTCAGCACGGAGCCCTGGGGTACCCCGTTTTCTTGGGAGAAAGTACGGGAGAGAGCAGTGTTCACCCGCACCCTAAATGTGCGCTCTGCCATAAATTCGCGAAGAAAAAGGGGCAGCCGGCCTCGAAAGCCCCAAGAGAACAGTGTGCTGAGGATACCTGTCCTCCAACAGGTATCGCATGCTCTCTCCAGATCAAAAAATATTGCTACTGTTTGGCGTTTCAGGAGAAAATTATTCATGATATAAGTGGAGAGAGCAACAAGATGGTCAACTGCAGAACGATGCTTTCGGAATCCGCATTGGGCAGGTGTTAAAAGACTGCGGGATTCCAACCACCACGCTAAACGGTAATTCACCATACGCTCCAAAACCTTACAAACACTACTCGTGAGAGAAATGGGGCGATAGCTAGAGGGGAGATGTTTGTCCTTTCCAGGTTTCGGAACAGGAACGACGATAGCTTCCCGCCATCGTCTGGGAAAAGTACTGTCGGTCCAAATTCGATTATAAAGGCGAAGGAGGTAACGCAGACTATGGGTTGATAAATGCAGCAATATTTTGACGTGGATACCATCCGGTCCTGGGGCGGAGGAGCGAGAAGAGAGTTCATGTTGGAGTTCCCGCATGGAGAAAACAGTATTGTAGTTTTCGCGATTTTGAGAGGAGAAAGCAAGAGGTCGCCTTTCCGCTGCACGTTTCTTCGGGAGAAACGCTGGCGGGTAATTTGAAGAGCTCGAAATCTCAGCAAAGCGCTGACCCAATGAGTTAGAAATTGCGACGGGGTCCACTAATGTATCATGCGCGACAGTGAGCCCAGAGACCGGGGAGAAAATAGGCGCGCCTGAGAACCGTCGAAGCCGACTCCAAACTTCCGAGGAGGGAGTGAAGGTGTTAAATGAGCTAATAAAAAATTTCCAGCTTGCCTTATTGCTATCGCGGATGACACGACGGCATCGCGCTCGGAACTGCTTATAGCGGATACAGTTGGCCAATGTAGGATGGTGGCAGAAAAACGCGGAGAGCACGTCGCCTCTCACGTATTGCATCACGGCATGCCTCGTTCCACCAAGGAACTGGGGGGCGATGGGGCAATTCGGAGGTGCGTGGTATTGAACGTTCCGCAGCTGTAAGAATTACGTCGGGAATAGGTGTGACCTCATCGTCGACGCTGGGAAAGTGACGCTCATCGAATGTCGCTAGAGACGCAACAAGTGTCCAATCAGCTTGGGCAAACTTCCAGCGTCGCGGGCGCATGTATGGCAGTTGAGGCTGCAGTCTAAGGACACATAAAAAATGGTCACTCGAGTGTGTATCACAAGGGCGAACCATTCGAAGCGCCGAGCTAGCGGTACAGTACCGACCGCAAGGTCCAAATGAGAAATTTGTCGTGGAGGCAGACAAAAATGTAGAGACCCCAGAGTTGAGGCAAACTAGATCCGCTTGGTGGAAGACGTCTAGCAATAGTGCACCACGTGGAGAAGAATGTGGAGATCTCCAAAGCGTGTGGTGGGCATTGAAGTCCCCAACCAGCAAATAGGGGGGTTGGAAGCTGACCAAGAAGATGAAGGAGATCAGCTCGTGCCATTGGTGTGGACGATGGAATGTATACAGTACAGAGAGAACGTGTATCCGGAAAGAGAAAGACGGACGGCGACAGCTTGGAAGGAAGTGTTTAAATGGATTGGGTGATAATGGATTGGGTGATAATGGAGAGTTTCATGGAGAAGAATCATGAGTCCTCCATGTGCTGGAGTGCCTTCAACAGAGGGGAGATCATATTGGACGGAGTGAAAATGAGGGAGAACAAAGCGGTCATGGGGACGCAGCTTTGTTTCCTGAAGACAGAAGATGACCGGCTGGTAGGATCGCAGGAGGATCGACAATTCATCCCGATTGTCTCGAATACCGCGGATATTCCAGTGGATAATGGACATAGGGTGAACAGAAAATGAAGGAATGTGACCAAGGTCGCTGTCAACTCAACGACTGCTCAGAGCTTGCGACCGACAGCATGGAATGGCATTCAGCCGAAGGCAGAAGATCCTGATCCATAGGTTGGTCAGGAGCAGCTCCTGCCACCAGCGATCGGCCGGTTGATCGGCCGCCAGCAGTGCGCCTCGGCGACACAGAAGACGGCCGAGGGCGATTTCCGCCAGGTGGTGCTGTAGATGGGACACGCCTTGGCGGAGAAGGAGAGTAACTGGGTTTCTTTGTAGCCTTCTTGGAAGTATGATGTTTAGATGAAGGAGGAACCGATGGTTGGGAAGTTGCGGTGCGTAAAAGATCTTCACGAGTATGCTCTTTTTTCGAAGTCTTGGTGTCTGACTTTTGGGCTCGAGATTTAGCACAACCCAACGAAGGGTGAGCCAGAGAGTAGGCAGGCGAAAGTGGTGAGGTTGAACGGGCGATCTTTGCGCTGGCCGATCTGACGACCGTGGTACTAAAGGTGAGGTCGCAAGTCTGCGTGGCCGCCTCCTTTGTTGGCCGAGGAGAAGCAAGGACAGTGCTGTATTTTCCTGTCTGAGGCACGGTGGGCTGGCGACTGGCGAATAATTTTCGAGCAGCAAAGGTCGACACCTTTTCCTTCACTCTTATTTCCTGGATGAGCTTTTCGTCCTTAAAAACGGGGCAATCTCGAGAGGAAGCAGCGTGGTCACCCATACAGTTGATGCAGCGAGGGGATGGAGGTGGACAAGCACCCTCATGGGCATCCTTGCCACACGTAACACATTTGGCCGGATTGGAACAGGACTGGCTGGTGTGATTGAACCGCTGACACCGGTAGCAACGCGTAGGGTTTGGGACGTAAGGGCGAACGGAAATTCTCATAGCCTGCTTTGATATTCGATGGGAGTTGAACTTTGTCGAATGTCAAGAAGACAGTGCAGGTTGGAATGATGTTCGTGTCAACCCTTTTCATAACCCTATGAACAGCCGTTACGCCCTGGTCAGACAGATAGTGCTGAATTTCTTCGTCAGACAATCCATCGAGGGAGCGTGTATATACGACTCCACGCGAGGAATTTGAAGTGCGGTGCGGTTCCACCCGGACAGGGAAGGTGTGGAGCAGAGAAGGACGCAGCAATTTTTGTGCCTGGAGGGCACTGTTAGTTTCTAACAACAGGGTGCCATTCCGTAATCTGGAAAAAGTCTTTACAGTACCTGCAATTGCGTCGACACCTTTCTGAATAATGAAAGGGTTGACCGTGGAGAAGTCGTGACCGTCAGACCGAGAAACAACAAGGAACTGTGGCAACGATGGAAGAACTGTCTGTGGCTGAGACTCAGTGAACTTATGCTTGTGAGCAGACATAGTGGAAGGTGAGGAAACCATTGCGGAAGAATCGCCCATGATTACCGGCGTCCCCGATGGCGCGCTCCTCCCTTGTGGGGGCCCTCTCTGAGGGCACTCCCGCCTTAGGTGATTGTTCACACCTCAGGTCACACCTCCCGACAAACGGACGGAGGGACCAATCGGCACTTTCGGAAGGTATCAGCTCGGGTAATCACCCCTCCCTGGGCCTGGCCGTTACCAGGGGGTACGTACGTGTCCTACCTGTCTACCTGGGGCGGGGAATTACGCGTTACCCCGTCACCGGCTATGCATGGAAGTGTGTGGGTCGGCCTTCAGACACTCACAGGGAGGAAGAAAGAGAAAGGGAAAAACAAAGAAAGAGATAGGGAAGAGGAGAGTTCTCAAACGCCACAGCTGAGAAAAGGGTAAAGAGAAGAGGTAAGGAAAAGAGAAGGACAAAGGAAGGATGAAGACATACAAGCAGAGAAGGCGAAGAATGCGGTACATTTATGAGCGTCCGTCTCCAGACGTAGGCACAAACCATATTCCCAGAGGGGGAGAAAGGGAAGACCCAGAGGTGAGGGGAGGAAGGGCGAAGATGGGGGAGAGGGAAGGATGCGGAAAAAGGAAGGTATGCAGAGCGGAAAGGAAGGAGGGCCAAATTAGCTCAGGGTCCTGTGCTCGCTACGCACGTATCCACAAAAGAGTTGTGGACCCCCTGGGGGGCTCTTTCTTCAGATGTCCAGTATTTAATCAATAGAAGATAGATCTGGTGATTGCCCAGGGCAAGGCAATGTATCTATACTATGTAGATTATGTTGGGTTACAACAGCGGCATGTGGCCGAGCATTGTTCTATTTGAAATCTGCCTCTATAGTGCTGTTCGGGAATGGTAGTCAACGGGTAGAATCTTCAGACTGATGTACAAATCTGGTGTCAGGCTACGTGGGGCAGTCGTACTGCTATCATGGTAAGTTTAACCCTAAATTAAAACCTCAGGTTTGGGTCCAGTGTGTGCAGTACATAGACAGGCTCGTCGCTGGCCCTCAACTGACCTCTCCTACATCGTGGCACCAGAGTAGGAACATTTCTTCAGGGAACTTAACTGCCCACCCCCCTCCCCCCATGAGCTCTACCTTGACACCACTGAAATTGCAGACGGCGATGGTTTGGTATGAGTGGAACACACGCTACAGGTCGTCTGGCTTAACTCAGCTCTAAGTAATCAATTTGGGCCAGATCCTCGTGTCAGTGGTGCCAACAGCTGCTCCAACTGCTGCTGCACATGCACTACCATGCAGCAAAGCTGTACGTCTTCTCGGTAGCGCTACATGGTGGTGCCAAGCGTGGTCTTGTGACTATAGATCCCCATGATCACCTCTACCAGTAATAATGGACAGTGGTCGCATTGCTTTTAAGTTTTTCTGCAATATCACAAAAGGAATATCAGTTTTCTCGTAACCCTACTACATGTGTTCCCTCAAACTCAGTTCGTCTTCATCGCCTGAAAGGCATTCTCTACTAACGTCAGCGTATCACATACAGTCTCGAAAGTAAAGTTAACGACCGTTACAACGTCTATTTGAAGCAAACCTGATTTGTATCCTTACAGTGGAGCCACTAGTGGCTGTTACGCGAATGGAGCGATATCTGAACAGCTATCTTTCAGATGTTGTAATGCAATGGGCGAGTTGTGGCGCCCTGAAAGTATTCAGAGTTCAGAGTTGGCGTGGCCGCACGGGCCACTCGGCAAGCAGGGGCTCGTCAGCAGCTGCGTGGGGCCGAACACTAGCCACGGGAACAGGGGTAGCCACACTGCGTGGTCTACATCTACATCTACATCTATACTCCGCGAGCCACCTTACGGTGTGTGGCGGAGGGTACTTATTGTACCACTATCTGATCCCCCCTTCCCTGTTCCATTCACGAATTGTGCGTGGGAAGAACGACTGCTTGTAAGTCTCCGTATTTGCTCTAATTTCTCGGATCTTTTCGTTGTGATCATTACGCGAGATATATGTGGGCGGTAGTAATATGTTGCCCATCTCTTCCCGGAATGTGCTCTCTCGTAATTTCGATAATAAACCTCTCCGTATTGCGTAACGCCTTTCTTGAAGTGTCCGCCACTGGAGCTTGTTCAGCATCTCCGTAACGCTCTCGCGCTGACTAAATGTCCCCATGACGAATCGCGCTGCTTTTCGCTGGATCATGTCTATCTCTTCTATTAATCCAACCTGGTAAGGGTCCCATACTGATGAGCAATACTCAAGAATCGGACGAACAAGCGTTTTGTAAGCTACTTCTTTCGTCGATGAGTCACATTTTCTTAGAATTCTTCCTATGAATCTCAGCCTGGCGCCTGCTTTTCCCACTATTTGTTTTATGTGATCATTCCACTTCAGATCGCTCCGGATAGTAACTCCTAAGTATTTTACGGTCGTTACCGCTTCCAATGATTTACCACCTATGGCATAATCGTACTGGAATGGATTTCTGCCCCTATATATGCGCATTATATTACATTTATCTACGTTTAGGGAAAGCTGCCAGCTGTCGCACCATGCATTAATCCTCTGCAGGTCTTCCTGGAGTACGTACGAGTCTTCTGATGTTGCTACTTTCTTGTAGACAACCGTGTCATCTGCAAATAGCCTCACGGAGCTACCGATGTTGTCAACTAAGTCATTTATGTATATTGTAAACAATAAAGGTCCTATCACGCTTCCTTGCGGTACTCCCGAAATTACCTCTACATCTGCAGATTTTGAACCGTTAAGAATGACATGTTGTGTTCTTTCTTCTAGGAAATCCTGAATCCAATCACAAACCTGGTCCGATATTCCGTAAGCTCGTATTTTTTTCATTAAACGTAAGTGTGGAACCGTATCCAGGCTGACTGCGTGGGAATTCCATGTTGACGCAGTGTCAAGGAATGGACTTTGGCACTCCCAGCATACAAATCTCCTTAGACACAAAGACGGTGCACTTTGTGAAACCATAATGACATATTTCACAGTTCATGTAGAAATTAATAGCCAGATGGATCATGATACCTTAAAAAGAAACATGTACATTACCATTATGTGCACGACGATTCTGATGGTGTGATCAGATTTTCAATATCTTTATTACTTTAAAGTTTAGTATCTGACTGCAAATTATACAACAGCCAGCAACAAATTTCTAAAATCTAAACCGTTCGTCCGATTTTTTTCGATCGATGTGTGTTCAGAAAGCTATTGGTGTAAACCTAAATTGGTATGAATTACAGGCATGTAACATGAATTATTGATGTCCAAATGGCCTATCACTATTAATCGCGTTACACGATGATTGGTTTGTGCGGCGCGCAACTGCGCGGTTATCAGCGCCCATACATATTCCCAACCTTAGCTCAGTCCGATCTCGCCACTTTCATGAATGATGAAATGATGAGGACAACACAAACACTCATCTCGAGGCAGGTGAAAACCCCTGACCCTGCCGGGAATCGAAACTAGGACCCTGTGCTCGAGAAGTGAGGACGAGACCGCAAGGCCATGAGCTGCGGACACGGTTACACGAAAAAATATATTTATCCATCTAGGCCTTTGTTTATATCCGATATATACCATTCACGAAGAAATTGATCAAATATTTACAGAGTTTTAGAAAGCAGAGACATTAGGCTACTGGCCTACTTTTGTTTCTATTCGTTTCATGTGTGTGATTTGTTCATGTATTTAGTAATGTGTGTTACAGTATGTTTATGGTCGAGCTACACGAATATTTATTTTTAAGTCATTTAAATGTAAATCCAGTATTTTGTAAGTGCTTCAATATGTTTGTGTGTTCGTTGGCTTGGAGACATTGCGGAAGCGCTCTAGTCAATCACAGCGCTCGTTACTACGGTAGGCGACTACCGATGTCAGTGGAGAGACTGTATGGAGGTGGGGCAGCAGCATCGCGTCGCACACGACACGGAGTGCTGGACAGGGACGTGCCGGAAATACTTAGAGTGTTTAGCATTTTGCGAATGGTCGCGGAAGACAATATTTCGTAGTGCCAACTTGTGCACTTTTGAGATTTCCGTGGCTTCTGTTGTGAAGATGTAGTATGCGTTTAATAGTAAATATCTTGGGAGCTATGTTCATAACTGATTACGTGGAAAAGGAATCAGTTGTTTCCCTGTTATTCAACTAATATTTTAATTAATTGCTTGATATTTGAATACCGTGTTGCAGGTACACCTAAAATTATGTAGCATGCCTACAAGTTGTGCTCACGAAATGTGCATACTGGTTACGTTCTACTGTATTTTAATTACTTCCTTGAAACGCCATACTTACATTTTGATGGTGAATATTGGGACAACATAGGACAACAGACATTTGTTTTGGGAATGGCCACTAAATGTATAATGAATCAGTGAGCATGTATTATTCACACAGATGTTTAGCTTTTTGCCAAATAGTAGCACGTCTGTAACTCCTGAATCTTCTGGTACTAATTACTTGCTATGTGCTATGTTTCTTCAATGACAACTTCTGTAGTTCTAGTCATGCCTGTCAAACACAAAGACAAATTCTGAGTTTTACAGCTAAATGATCTTGACAGGTGCAGACTAGGGTTTAAAATCACATTCATTCAGGTTTAGACTTCAGAGTAAAGGTACTTTCTATGTTAGTATACATCAACTGATTGCCTTCCTGTTGCCAATGAACATTCATTGTAATCCATTTGGTGAAAGACATTGATGCCATTCGTCAGAGTTGCTACTTGTTCCACTTCTGTGTCCTATCACAGCACCAAATAGAATAACTCAAACACACAGTTAACTGCTTTAGTATAAACATTTGTATCAGTTGCTCCCTGTTTCCCTAACTTGATTCTGTTTGTGATCCCCTATAATTTGAGAGACTGTGCAGTTGCACATGTTCCAATTAATTCATATTAAAAAAATGAAGTATTTGTTTTATAGCTTAATGCAATAGAAACTTAATAAAATCAAAGTTTGGTTCAGAATACTAAAGCGTGTGTTAAAATAAAGATTGAGGAGCTACAGTGAGTGTAAAGTAATGGTTGTCCGCCACAAATAGTGTGGGAGAGGTCATTGTATCATATTTTTCATTGCTTCTAACTGGTGGTAATAGTAGTTGCTCCTTCTAGAATATACAGTATTGTAACCCAGTCCAAGTGAATATTAATGAGCACTTCATTACAGATATTTATTTGCTCGTATTTGCAGTTACAACCGTCATCACGCTTGGGTGCATTGTGCTTCGTGTGTGGGAAAACAGCTGCATCAAATGCATCACCGCCGTCATCACGGACAGAAACAAGAAAAATAAAACTTTATAAGCGTCTCCTACTTCTTATAGAGGACATATTAGACCTAGAAATAAATCACGATGGAGTAGTCTGCAATGACTGCTGCTGCATACTGATCATCATTGACAACCATGAAAGCGAAATGAAGTACACGACAAAAATACTGCGGCAACTGCTCCATAGTGATGAAGTCTTTCGTCCCCATGTGGATGATGGCACACACACTGCAGGTGAGTAACATTATCTGATTTTTAGTGTATAGGCTCATTTTGTTTGTTGTTACTTGCTAACATGAAGTCTTTAAACTAATTTTCTGAGAGCACATGGCAACACGGGGAATGGGGGGAGGATATGGTGTGATCATTCTAGTGGAGAGCTGTTTATGGCTATTGTAATGAACTTTCCATGTTATAATTGGAGAGGGGAAACTTCTAATGCTCTTTCCTGTACCTTATTTTATTTTGTTACGACAGAGGTTTCAGAACTGCTTCTCTGTTAGAGCACTCTGATAATTGCGCTACTTTGATGGAGCACTTTGCTTGTTTTAAAGGTTAATAAATGCAAAGGAATGAGAACCTTATTTAATTCAGTGATTACTTTAGTTTTAAATTGGAACTAGTAACACTGAAATAAGAACAATGCAAGAAACCCTTGTGTGATTTTCCAAAGGTTTTATTATTTTGAGACCCTGTTTGGAGACTAGAGGAAAATTTTGTAGCCTGTCCAGTAAAATGTTTAGAACTAAATTTCTGGATGTTAGGAAGATTTCAGTAAATATTATAAATATCGGAGGTAAGGAATACTGTTTTAAAGAGAACCCTATTCACGAGAGAGCATGCAGCATGACATCCAAAATGCTCATTTTTCTATAATGTGCTACTAGACCTATTAATCATTGGTGCAATTCTTTGAAATATTCACCAGAAATGGCATTACGAGGACTCATCTGTGACACGTTGCAACACATTTCCCTGTTAAACAATAGCGTATTACTGCCAATATCCCTGAAACAGCTGTGTCATTGTCAGTTTTCTAGCAAATATGTTGCTTTAAGTGTGTGGTTCCTGACTGGAAACAATAATACAAAGCAGCATATGTACAGAGTGGACTTGCTGTGTTCATCCACAACCAATCAAAATATACTCCATACTACAGCAGCTTACCTCAGAAGATGCCTGAAGCAGTACTGTGGCTGGAGTGGGGGCTGCTACAGATGTACTGGGTAACAGAGCCCACAGTAGGAGGCTTGCATCCCTACTCTACACTAGTGAATCAAATGTACCTGGACACGTATTAGTGAACATTAAGATGGTTGGTCCACCCTTTACAATGGCTTTAACTTCTCAGGATGCTTTTAGTGAGATATCTTAATCTCTTAGAAGGAATGACAGCTCATTTTTCCTTTAGAGCTGAAACCAGAGACGGTACAGATGTCAGGTGCTGGGTTTGAAGTGAAAACACCTTTCTACCTCATCCCAACATTCCATTCAGGATGGAACATGGGGCAGGAAAGCTCACTTCAGGAGTACCATCGTCCATAAAGTATCACCTCACAATGCTGTGTCGTGACAGGTGGCATTGTTCAGCTGATTGCATGAATCATTGCCCCTGAATTGTTCTTCTCCTGAATATAATACACAGTACTGTCAAATATGTACTTACTACGCTTTAGGAAATGTCAAATGTATAAGAATAAGGGGAGAACACATTAATGAAGAGAAAGTGCAAGCTGTAACAGTGCCTGCTGTGCACTTCATTGTTGGCACCAGAGATGATAGCGGGTAATGTTCACATGGGATTCATTAAACCCAAATTCTTCAATTTGATTGCTGTGGGGTATAGCGTGATTCATCATCACTCCAAGTCCTTTGTTTCCAAACGTCCACTGTACTGTGGTCATCGCTCTTTACACTACCTGTAGCATGGCTTAATGTTGAGCACAGAAATGTGTGGTTTTGAGAAGCTGCTCAACCATTCCAACCAGTCTTAACTCCCTGTGCACAGACATTTCCTTAGGAGGACTACCAGCAGCACATCAAAACTGAGGGAGACCACAGCAGCTGTATTTTACCACTACCCACCACAATGCTAGATGCCCTGTCCATCAGCACATTAAGCATTTGTGGAAGTCATTTAGCTTTGGTTGTTCTTTAATATTTCAATTTTACTGTCACATCACTGACAGCTGACTTTGGCTAATTTAGGTGGGTTGAAATGCCTAAGTCTTAAATATTCAGGAGACAACAAAGACAAGACCATGTTAAAAAGTGTTGAGCTCTCCTGACTGGCCCATTCCGACATTACTTCTCTGCTGATAAAGCAGTACCACCTGCCACCTTCTGTAATGTTGGATCCACTCCTTGGGAAGTTTAGTAGTCAATTCTGCATTACATAATGGTGTCTAGGTACTTCGATCAGATAGTGTAGTCATTCGGCCATACTCGAATTAGAATCCACAAATTAGAATATTTTATTAGAATTATGTTTGAGTATTGAGAGGATTGATGTGGGGCAGGTAGATACCGACTTACAAGCATGCTGAGAATTATTTGTATTGACAGGGAAACAGAAAATGGTCACGGAACAGACTTTAGCTCGAGAGGCGGGGAAGGGAGTGAACGTAGGTGGACATGTAGTCAGGGGAATGGGTGACAGATGGGGTGAGAGAAATTGTATAGAGGCGAAGTGGAGAAAAATGGAGGTGATAATCTGATGAGAGATGGGAAGTGGACATGCCTGTAGCTCGAGACTGGAATACCAGAAGTCTGGGGGGAGGCTTTGTCCAACTGTGGGGCTCAAGTGACAATGTGAGTAGAAAAGAAATGAGGATGATTAAAATTATAAAAGTAAATGTTTATGTACAGCGTATTAGGGTAGTAACAAATGAAATATTGGGGTGTGAACCTAGTTTCCGCATTGGCCATACGTGGCTAATGCATGATTACCTACTCTGCTGTGAGGACCCACCTCAGTTTAACTGTGGCTCCCAAGTAACAGTCGTCCAACTCTTGCTGGACTGCCCTCTTTTAGCCGCTCTGCGGCAGGCTTTTAACTTTCCCAGCACCCTGCCTTCGGTGTTGGGCGACAATCCCTCCACAGCAGCTTTAGTTTTACGTTTTATCTATGGGAGTGGGTTTTATACTTCTATCTAGGTTTTAGCGCATGTCTGTTGTCTTTCTCTTTCCTCCAGCCTAGTGCTTTTAGGGTGGAGATTTTAATGAATTGCAGAGTGGTTAGCTTTCCCCTTTTTATTCTTGTGGTTGGCCAGCCACATTAATCTGCTTTCATGGTTTACTCTCTTTTTCTAGCGTCTGTTTTCTTGTCCTCTTGTTCCTTTCAGTGTTCGTTGCCTTCCCTTCATTCTTGTGGCTTTTCCTTTCTTTGCGTTTTGTGTTATATGTTTCATCCGTTTTATTCTGACACTTGTGGCATTGTTTTATTAGAACCAAGGGACCAATGACCTCGTAGTTTGATCCCTCCTCCTGCCTCTAAAACAGCCAACCAACGAAAGGTCATTATATCAACATAGTACTGTGATTGTTGAATGGCATTAGATTGTTTGCCGTCTGCCTCCTAGCCACAACCCCTACGAATTTACAGCAAAACCAGGCGGATTCATGCCTACAGTCCCTCACCACCCTCACCACTCTTACCAATGCAATCCATATTAATGTATTATATTGTATTTAATGAACCATGTAAGATTATTTGATTTACTGCCACAAACCATAGATCCTTACTGCACAAATGCTTTCAGTATGTCTAGGTTGTTAAGCTTGGATATATCCATTCACTGATGTAATTTTTTGAGAACTGACTCAAAATATTGAAATTATTTTCCAAAAAATATTGAGTGGGGACAGGAAATTCCCTGGCTGTATCACATGTGGAAATTTACATTGGATGGACTGGTGTGGAGAGCTGCATCAATCCAATGTTCTGAGTGAAGAAGACAACATTTCTAATTTGAGTTGCTGTGCACTGAAAGACAGCAAGTGCCATCATATAAAATCAGTATGATTGACAGGATTTAGATATTGTTTCATGTGAGATTGCACATTCTGTAGTTTCTTCCTTTACTACTTCAAATTGGCCTTATGTGTTTCCTGGATTCTTGTTATGATAGCTTTGCAGTGCCTATCTGAATTCATCACTGGCATTGACTGTTTTTAAAGATGGCGCCAGTATTTTATTTAAATATAATGGTTCAGCCTAGCCAGAGAGTGCGGTTTGTGCTGTTCCCTTACTGACCTGTAAAGTGGGAGGAAGTTTCTTTTTTTTTAAATGCTGTTCTCTGTGTGGTTAGTGTGTGAGGATGAACACTATGAACTGAAACACACCTTCCAGCAGCAGGTAAAACTCTTTCCTGCAAGTCATATTGGTTCTTAAGCTAACAGACGATATGCTAAATTGCCATGTGAAATGCGTGTAGTTGAATTTTGTCATGCTGAAGGATGATATCACCTGGTACTTCAGTGTAACCTTTTGAGGACGACTGTTGTGCCTTCCTAAATGCAGAGCTTCAATGGAGTGATTAAAACAGTAGGATACAAGAGCTCATGCTAAAGAACTGGATAAGTAGTTCTTGCTTTCAATATTTGAATACCGTGTTGCAGATACACCTAAAATTATGTACCATGATCACAAGTTGTGCTCACCAAGTGTGTATACTGTTAAGTTCTACTGTACTTTAATTACTTCGCTGGAACACCACACATTTGAATGCTGAATATTTGAAGAACATAGGGTAACAAACATTTCTTTTGGGAAATACTACTACATATATAATGAATCAGTGAGCATGTATTATTCAGATGAATAGCTTTTTGCCAAATAGTACCACGTCTATAACTTTTGAATCTTCTGGTACTTATTACTTGATATGTGCTATGTTTCTTCACTGACTTATTTCTGTAGTTATTGTCATGCCTGTCAAACAAATTACGCAAATTCTGAGTTTTACAGCTAAATGATCTTGACAGGTGGTAGCACAGATGCAGACTAGGGTTTAATATCACGTTTATTCAGGTTTAGACTCCAGAGTGGAGGTACGTCCCATGTTAGTATACATGAACTGATTGCCTTCACATTGCCAATGAACATTCATTGTCCATTTGGTGAAAGACATCGATGCCATTCGTCAGAGTTGCTTTTGTTCTATGTGTGCTCTGACAGCACCAAATTGAATCCTACTCTCAAACACACAGTTAACTGTTTTAGCTGTGTATTGTAAGCAGATGACATTGTGGCTGGATTTCTCTACTCTAGCGGAAGTATAAACATTTGTATCAGTTGCTTCCTGTTTTCGTAAGTTATTTCTGTTTGTGATCGCCTATAATTTCTGAGGGACTGTGCAATTCCACATGATCCAATTAAATGATATTCAAAAATGAGATTTGTTTTATTGCGTGATGAAATAGAAACTGAAGAAAACCAATGTTTGGTTCAGCCTACTGAAGTGTGTGTTAAAGATTGAGGAGCTAGAGTGAGTGTTGAAAGTAATGGTTGTCATCAACAAATAGTGTGGTAGGTCATTTTATCATATTTTGCACTACTACTACTACTACTACTACTACTACTACTACTACTACTAATAATAATAACAATAATAATAGTAGTAGTTGCTCATTCCAGAATGTACAGTATCGTAGCCCAGTCTAGCGTAAGTGAATATTTATGAGCACATATTACAAGTATTTATTTGCTCGTTGTTGCAGTTAGAACAGTCATCGCCTTTGTCTGCCTTGTGCTTCGTGTGCGGGCAAAGAGCCGGATCGACTGGATCACCCCTCTCGTCACGGACACAAACTAGCAACACAAAACTGTATAAGAAGTTGGAGTCACTTATAGATGAAATTTTGGACATACAGATAAATCACGACGTAGTAGTCTGCAATGACTGCTGCTGCAGACTTAACACCATCGATAAGAATGAAAGCGAAATGAAGAAGACGAGAAAAAAATACTGCAGCAACTGTTCCATCGTGATGCAGTCTTTCGTCCCCATGTACACGATGGCACACACTCCACAGGTGAGTAACATTATCTGATTCTTAGTGTACATGATCATTTTGTTTGACGTTACTTGCTAACATGAAGTCTTGAAACAAATTATCTGAGAGCTCAGTGCAACAGGGGGAATGGGGGGAGGATATGGTGTTATTCTACTGGAGAGCTGTTTGTGGCTATTGTAATAAACTTTCCATGTTCTAGGAGGAGAGGAAAACTTAACGCTCTCTTTCCTGTTCCGTATTTTATATTTTACGACAGGGGTACCAAAACAACTACTCTGATACAGCACTGAGAATTGCGCTACTTTGATGGAACACTTTGCTTATTTTAAAGGCTAATAAATGTAAAATAATGAAAACCTTATTGTGCTCAGTGATTAATTTTAAATTAGAACTAATAATACAGAAATAAGAACAATGCAAGAAACCCTTGTCTGATTCTCCAAAGGTTTTATTATTTTGGGACCCTGTTTGGAAACTAGAAGAAAATTATGTAGCATGTCCAGTAAAATGTTTGAAGCAGTATTCTTTAACTCAGATATTTATAATATTTACCGCCATCTTCCTAACATTCAGAAGTTTATTTCTGAAGAAAACCCTATTCACGAGAGACGTCATGCAGCATGACATCCAAAACGCTGATTTTTCTGTAATGTGCAACTAGATCTATTAATCGTTGGTGCAATTCTTTGAAATCTTCACCAGAAATGGTATCACGAGGACTAGCATCTGTAACACGTTGCAACACATTTCCCTGTTACAGTATTGTTTATTATTGCCAGTATTCCTGAAACAGCTGTGTCATTGTCAGTTTTCTAGCAAATATGTTGATGTAAGTGTGTGTTTCCTGACCGGAAACAATAATACAAAGCAGCATATGTACATAGTAGACTTGCTGTGTTCATCCACAACCAATCAAAATGTACTCCATACTACAGCAGCTTACATCAGAAGATCTCTAAGCAGTACTGTGGCTGGAGTGGGGGCAGCTACAGATGTACTGGGTAACAAAGACCCCACACTAGGAGGCTTGCGTTCCTACTCTACACTAGTGAATCAAATTTACCTGGACACCTATTAGTAAACATTAAGGTGGTGTGTCCACCCTTCCCCTTTACAATAGCTTTAACTCTTCTGGGGATGCTTTTAGTGGGATGTCTCGATCTCTTTGAAGGAATGGCAGCTCGTTTTTCCTTGAGAGCTGAAACCAGAGACGGTACAGATGTCTGGTGCTGCATTTGGAGTGAAGTCACCTTTCTAACTCATCCCAACATTCCAATCAGGATGGAACATGGGGCAGGAAAGCTCACTTCAGGAGTGCCATCTTCCATAAACCATCACCCCACAATGCTTTGTCGTGACAGGTGGCATTAATCAGCTGATTCAAGCTTCATTTCTTCTTAATTGTTATACTGAATATAGTACGCAGTACTGTCAAATATATACTTACTCTTATGTGTTTGACATTTCCTAAAGCGTAATAAGGGGAGAACAAATTAATGAGGAAAAATTGCATGCTGTAACAGTGCCTTCTGTGCACTTCATTGTTGGAACCAGACACGATAGATAATGTTGACATGGAATTCATTAAACCCAAATTTTTCCATTCGATTGATGTGGGGTATAGTGTGATTCATCTCTCGAAGTCCTTTGTTTCCAAACGTCCACTGTACTGTGGTCATCGCTCTTTACACTACCTTGAGCATGACTTAATGTTGAGAACAAATGTGTGGTTTTGAGAAGCTGCTCAGCCATTCTAACCAGTGTTTTGTAACTCCCTGTGCACCGACATTTGCTTAAGGGGACTACCAGCAGCACACCAAAACTGAAGGAGAGACCACAGCAGCTGTATTTTACCACTACCCACCACAGTGCTAAATGCCATGTCCATCAGCACATTATTCCTCTGTGGACGTCATTTAGCTTTGGTTGTTTTTAATATTTTAGTTTTACTGTCACATCACTGACAGCTGACTTTAGCAAATTTAGGAGGGTTGAAACGCCTAAGTATGTTAAATATTCAGGAGACAACAGAGACAAGGACGCGTTACATGTGCTGAGCCCTCGTGACCCATTCTGACATTACAGAAGGTGGCAGGTGATACTGCTTTATCAGCAGAGAAGCAGTAATGATAGATTCACTCCTTGGGAAGTTTAGTAGTCAATTCTGTGTTACATAACGGCATCCAGGTACTTCAATCAGATAGTATAGTCATTTGGCCACACTCAAAATATATTGTGATTTGTGGATTCTCTCATTCATTTATTACAATTATGTTTTTGAGTATTGAGAGGACTGATGTGGGGCAGATAGATACAGACTTACAAAAATCAAAAGTTTGCGTAGATAGCAGTGGATAAATGCGTGCTGAGAATTATTTGTAGAGACAGGGAAACAGAAAATGGTCAAGGAACAGACTTGAGTTCAAGAGGTGGGGGGAAGGAAGTGGAGGTAGGTGGGCATGTAGTCAGGGGAATAGGTGGCAGATGGGGTGAGAATTACATTCTAGAGGCGATGAGGAGAAAAATTGAGGTGATAATTTGATGAGAGATGGGAAGTGGACATGCCTGTAGCTCGAGACTGGAATATCAGAAGTCTGGGGGGAGGCTTTGTCCAACAGTGGGGCTCAAATGACTGATGTGGGTACAAAAGAAATTAGGATGAACTGAATTGGAAAACAATGTTTATGTACAACCTAATAGGGTAGTAACTGAAATGAAATATTGGGGTGTGAATCTAGTTTATAACTGGCCATAGCTAATTAATTGATCTCTACCATTTGAAGTATTTGGTACTTCTAGTTTCACAGGCTCGCTTAACCTTTCTGTGAACAATTGGACTTCAAGTTACTGCCAACTTGTTTGTTTCTGAGTCCCCACAACTGTAGGAATGACCAATTTCTGTGTGGTACTGTGATATGTTGTTCAGTTTGCATACTTTTTGAACGCAGAGGCTGACAGATGCAGTTAGACATGTGTGTTTCTGCTTTTGTTGGTGCAGAAGTGAGAACAGTATGTTTTGTAGAAGGAGCTTTCAGTCTCGCTTTTTTGTGGGTGGCGGAGTCAGTTAAACTATATTACATAATTTGCTACATATAATGTTTGACATGTATATTCACTGATGCCTTATTCCTGAAGACAACTGATATTGTCTTAATTTTTCTGAACACAGTAGTTAACATTTTGATCATTTCTTTACTTTCAAAACTATGTTCGTTAAAAAATAAGTGCCTTATTTCTTGCATCTCTTGTTATACTCCTCGCACGATGAGTCGCGGAAACATCTGCAGTCTTTAAATTCCCCTACAAACTCTGTCCTTAAAGCTTCGTCCACCTCGGACGTCGAAATGTATATTAAAACACTAATTCGGAGAGCTGTGTCAGAACAGGAGTTATACTCATGCGGTTGGCACGATGGCGCTACACACGACAATTTCTTGGGTCGGTTGTCGACTGGTCGGACGCGCCCGACATCCCGACAGTGAAAGTTCGTCGGTCGGTCAGTCAAAACACCGACAGAGCCAAGTCGTCAGACGGTCAGTTGGTTGGGCGCCACGAGAGGCGCTGCTATCGAATCACCATCTGCCTGACGGCTGCAACGGATGATAGGAACAACTGAGGGTTATTCGTCTTAATTCTCATAGTGAAGATCTAACTATTGCTGCATTGTATTGTTGTTGCACAGAGTTGGTGAGGAGAGCCGTGTTGCTGCTTTTTGGAGGAGTTTTCCATCAAGTTAACAGCCATGGTAAGTAAACTCCGTTTCTTGTAAATTGTATTTTGCTGAAATGTTATGTTTCAAGAAAATGACAGTGTTCATGTTTCAGTTGATGATGTTTTAAACATGTTATGCATGTAAAATGAAAATGGCTTATATTTAGGTATCTCTCATTTATTAACACGTCCCTCTGATACAACTTGTATAATAGCTTGCTCATTGCTAATATTTTTTTACAGTAAACATCAAAAACAGACATTTTACACTTATTTTGCCTGTTTAGACTCAATAGATGGTTGATTTTTGTCAGCAGTGGCTGCGCTGTTTATTTTCGCATTAGAGCTTTTCCTTCCCTCAGCTGACTTCAGATTTCGTATCTATTGTGTACATAGTTCCGCGTAGTCAGCGCGTACAGAATTTTTCCCACTAGAGTGCACCCCACTAAGCACAACAGCACAGGTGCAGCACTCGTCCATCTCCGCACTACGAGATGACACTGCCTTAGAGACAGACCAAATTCTGCTTCCACTGATCCACGTATTAATATGTAACGCAGCCAATGTGATTACTGCTAACGTAGAACCTTTTCTCCTCGCGGATCTCACCCAGTGATACCCGAGCGCGTGAGGTATTATAACGAGTGTACAGACCTCCGATTACGAAGTCTGCATTTGTCTGCACCAGTCTGTATCAGTCTAGAGTACAGTTTCAGTCTGCGCCTAATAAGATTACCATAAATGAATAGACACTCAAGTATCAGAGATACGTGAGAATAAGATTAACGTACTAAGACGAAAGGAACTTCAGATTGTCAATTGTGAACAGCATCCAGAATCAAGTTACATAACGTCTATGCTTTTTATTACTTTAATAAATGTGTGTGAAAATTAATCAAGTTGTGTTTAAAGTTTGTCACCGTCAATCTCTTATTCTAAGCGTGCAAATGGCATTTCTATCGTCTTACATAGCGGCAGAAGATAAACACGCCACGATAAGACCACGAGACATATTGCTGACAGTCGCCTACTTCATTAGAGCGCCAAGTCAAATAATCTGATGGTGTGTGTACCGAAGGTCTTACAGTACGCACACCACAGTATCCATCCAACTCGAAAAGCTCTGGGTGAAGGGTGTGAGAAGATAAGTTTCGGGACCCACCAAACGTCGCATAATACATTTTCAGGAAGAGGACAGGGAATGCGTATAAAATTTGTTGTCTGTGAGAAGGAAATTTACATGCACGTTACTGCTTCCTGCAGTAGGAGAAGTTGTCTGTGATAGGTTTCCAGCAACTATTTCGACCAATAACGGACGATCCTTTCCATTAATTTAAGGTGTTTTCTTGTTCATATTATGCCGTTGTTAGTGGTTGGTAGGTGTCGTCGACATCTGTTTACCATTGTTGGTCATTTTTTGTACTATGTCTGGAGAGTTTTCGTTTGTTTTACTGTGGCCTTCTTGTTAGATATGGTAAGTGAAGGTGTACGTAACGGGTTTTTGCGATTTCAGTGTGTGTGTGTGTGTGTGTGTGTGTGTGTGTGTGTGTGTGTGTGTGTGTGTGTGTATCTGGTATCTAGGGTTTCGTTCAAGCAATACAGGTCAAGCGAAGTTACAATGCCACTGGTTTTGGTTTTGCGTATTTGGATTGTGCTTAATATGCAGAATTTCGTGTGCTTGATTTTTGGGTTAATATTGGTCTGGAAAGGTGTTATTCTTACAGTCTTTTCGTTAATTTGAGTTTTTAGTAATGATTATTGCTCGTGTTACGCAAGTTTGTTCGTGGATGCAATCAGTTACTATGAGCGACGTATTCTTTATGCTTGAAACCCGGATTTCCGGTTTAAGCCACATCTGGTGAAGAATATTAATGTGGAATGAGTGGAATGAGATCCACATCAGCCGCCGACTCACCATCCATTCCAGGAGTTTGCACATGTTAGTAAGGATGATAGGGCGATAGCTATCAACCAACAGCGGATCTGCACCAGCTTTCAGCACCGGGATGATATTGCCATCCTGCCAACGAGTTGGGAAAACGCCCTCCGTCCAGATGCAGTTAAACAGGGCGAGTAATTTGCCCTGACAGTGCGCTGAGAGATGGCTAAGAAACTGGTTGTGAATTCAGTCAGGACCTGGAGAGGTATTGGGGCAAGCTGTAAGGGCACTTTGGAACTCCCATTCACTAAACGGGGTGTTCTATCGTTCCTGACAGTGCGTGCGAAACAACTGCGTACCCTCAGCTTGCTCTGAATTCTGCACTAGCCTGCTGTCGCGGAAATACGAGCGAAGTTCTCTGCCAGATGTTCGGCGATGGCGGTTGGGTCAGTAGAAAGTGTACCCCAAAGAGAAAGGCAAGGGACAGACGCATGAGGGCGAAAGCCAAAAATGCGTCGAACCAACGACCACACCTGAGATGGGTAGGTGTGAGAACCTATGGTGGCAACATATCATTCCCAGCAGTCCAGTTTGCTCTACTGGATTAACCGCCGAGCCTGGGCCCTCAGCCGTTTAAAGGCAAACAGGTTCTGTAGGGAAGGATGACGCCGGTGTCGTTGCAGAGCTCGCTGGCGGCCCCAGATAGCTTCTGCAATCTCTCACGTCCACCAATGGACTGACTTATACCTTAGGGTATTGAACAGGGGACAGTTACCTTGGCAGCAGTAACAATGGCCGTAGTGACCTCGTCCACTGCCAAATCAAAGTCACCAGGAAGCAGAGCAATGGCGACAGTAGCTGAAGTGTAGGCTGCCCAATCAGCTCCATGAAGAGACCATTGTGGCAGCTGGTCAAGGGGTTGGGACTGAAGAAGAGAAACCAGGATAGGAATGTGGTCGCTACCACAGAGGTCGTGATGGACCCTCCAACTGCAGTATGGAAGAAGATCTGGGCTACTAAGAGAGAAGTCAATGGCTGAGTATGTGCCATGAGTCAAGCTAAATTACATGGGAGCACCAGTGTTAAGGAGGCAAATGTCCTGTGCCAAGAGAGCCTCAACATTCCTATCCTGGCCTCGAGATCTGGACCCCACCCCATTAAAGTCCCCCAAAAGGAGGAATGGCAGGGGGTGCTGGGCAATTAAGGCAGCTACGTCAGCAAGAGGGACAACATCTGGGGGAACGTAGAGGGAACAGATGGTAAGCTCCATTCCTGCCCGAATTCTAACAGCCACAGCCTCGACATCCATATGAAGTGGCACTGGGGCACTAGGAACAGTGGCAAGAAAAACACCGCCAGACACCCAGTAGTCACAGAGGGAGGGGTTTCCTGTAGGGCCAGGCAAGTGGCAGGGAAGCGGCACAAAAGCTGTTTCAACTCAGCAAGGTGGTGGAAAAAACCATGTCAATTCAATTGAAGGATAATGGTATCCAACTTTGAAGTGAAAGAACCTGGGGGAATAGATCACGCCTTAGAAGGGGCTCACCACCACCGAATGCGAAGTAGCCTCATCAACTTCCAGAGGAGCTGCAGCCCGAGCAACATCTAGCTCCTGAGTGGACGCTAGATGCTCCACACCATCTTCCAGTGCTGTGGTGAACTCCTTTTCTGTCTATGTCCTTTTGTTTTTTTTTGGTAGGGTCCCATTTGTCCCTCAGTTTATTGGGCTGGGTGGACTTTTCCAACCCAGTCTTATGGATTGAGGAAGACCTGGAAGCCCTATGACCCTCAGGTGGTGGCATTTTCAGCCACTGGATGACATCTGGAGGGGCAGTAACCGTGGAAGGGAGGGTGCCAAGTGATCGCTTCCACCCGAGGGGAGCTGGAGGAGACAGGCAATTCTCTGTCTCAGAGGTGTGGGACTGAAGTCCCCAAAGAAGGATGGGTTGTTACTCCCAATGTTGAAAACAGGGGAGCAATGGAAGAGGTTGTTCCCCAACTACCAGGGGGCAGGAATAGACAGCCAGGCTGGAGGGTCCACAAAAAGCGGCTGAGCTTTGGGTTTCATCACCAGGGATGGCGACATCAAAGCTGCTGCAGTTGATGAAATGCACACATGGTGAAGTCAGTTGTACTGGCGTTTAGCCTCTGTAAGTGAGCCTGTCTTAGGTCTTCCTTTCTTTTTGATGAACCGTGCAGTCTCACAAGCAAAGTGAATGTTTCTTTCTGCAATTGACACAAACAGGGGGCGACGAACATGGGACGTTGGGGTGAGAGGCACGTCCACAATCCCGACAGGTAGGGTTGGCGTCACATTTCTATGACATATGCGAAAACCACCAGTACTTAAAGTATCGAATGGGAGGAGGGACATAAGGCTTAACACCACATCGATATATCATCACCTTGACCTTCTCAGGCAGGGTGTCTCGAAAGCAAAGATGAAGGCGCTGGTGGCGACCTTACTATCTTTAGGTCCCCAGAAGACATGTCGTACAAAGTGGACACTGCGGCGTTCCAGACTTGCACGGAACTCATCAGACTGCAACAACAGGTCACGAAATTGAGTCCCTGAACCATATTGAAGCTCTTATGAGGCGTAATGGAGACTGCAACATCACCGATCTTGTCACATGCAAGCAATATCCCTGACTGTGCTGCGGATGCTGTCTGTATGCGTACTGCGCCAGACCTCATTTTAGACATGCCCTCAACTTCTCCAAACTTGTCCTCTAAACTTTCCACAAAAAAACTGAGGCTTTGTGGTCACAAATGAGTCATGTGTTCGGCTGCAAACCAGAAAGAGAGGAGAATACATCTCACCAGGTAATTTAGACCGCCGTTCCTCCCCTGGTGTGTACAGGGAAGGGAACAATTGGGGGTCATAGTGTAAAGCATTGAACTTTCCTTTCTCAGAGACTCTTGCTTGCGCACTATTCGTATTTTGTTTCATGGTGGTCCCACGAGCAGCTAGGGAAAGGAATTTTTTTTGTGGTTTTAGGGCTCAGAACTACAATGGTCATTAGCGCCCAGAATAAGTTAAGAATGCAGTGCGAGGCACAAGGTTAAAACAGCAACTAAAAGGGTCAACACTATAAAAAACAATAGGCATAGGATTAAAAAAACAGCATAATCAAATGTCCTTAGACAGGTTTGCCAAGTGGAATAAAACGCGAGCAGCTGCTCCTGGGTCATCTGCTAAAATGACATCCAGAGTACATGGCACGCCAAGATCAACGTGCAGTGTATTAAAATTCGGACAGGACGTTAAAACTTGGCGTACCGTCAGCAATTGCCCACATGGGCAGAACGGCGCCGGCGCAGCCATCAGCAGATGGCGATGGCTGAATCAGCAGTGTCCAATTCGTAACCGGGCCAAAACTACCTCCTCCCGCCGAGAAGGGCGTGACGAAGTCGTCCAAGCCGTGGGAAGAGGTTTCAAGGCCCGAAGCTTGTTGTCCGGAAGTGTAGCCCAATCAGCATGCCACAGCGATAAAATGCGTTGACAAATGACCCTGCTACAATCGGATGAAGGGAAAACAAGCTGTCCGGGGCTGGAGGACCGCAGCCTTGGCCGTGGCATCTGCTGCTTCGTTCCCAGGGATACCGACATGGCCAAGAACCAACAAAGGTAACCTGAGAACCGTCGTCCACCAGCCGCTGAAGAGAGCGTTGGATCCGGTGCATGAAAGGGTGAACCGGATACAGATCCCTGAGGCTCTGGATGGCGCTCAGGGAACCAGAGCGGATGACGTGGCTAAGAGTTATTGTCTTTAATGTATTGGTTTCCATTGTCTTCTGCATCCCTATGCGTTGATCATTACTGGTTTTTTCGCCTTTATGGGCAGTTTCCCATCCCAAGGACAAGAGTGCCTGAACCTCTTGTCTGTTCCTCTGGTCTGACAAAGTGTTGGCAGACAGTGTCACTTCCTCTGCCGGAAGCCTTAGGCCGCCAATTAATCACAATATAAACAGTGGTGGGTTTCGAACCCAGGATAGAGGGTTTTAATTACTAATCAAAGATGCTACCCCTAGACCAGGCGCTTCATTGGGAGAATTTTGGGAAAGTACTTTATCTAGAAAGAAGACAGCTTATAAAACACTAGTGCTACCTATTCTTCAGTATTTTTTAGCTTTTGGCATCTCCAACAGGTTGAATTTAAGGTAGGCATTGAAACAACAGACGTGCTGCTAAATTTTTTTACCACTAAATTCGATCGGTAAGCAGTTGAAACGAAGAAAGTTTATGAACTATGCGAATCCCTGCAGGAACGAAGACGCTCTTTCAGAGAGGCACCGTGACGTAAATTTAGAGAACCGGTATCTGAGGCCAACTGCAGAACGTGTCTACAGCCAACAACGTTTATTTCGCTGTAGGGCATGAAGACAAGACGCAAGAATTCAGGTGTCGTATCGAGATGTGTAGATAGTACAGAGAGCCAAAAGAAGGGAGCATTCCACTGAAATGTGTGCTACTGTCTAAGGCTCCACAACCACAAAGTGGGGGTGGCTCGTTACGCAAAAGGAAACCATGGGTCAGGCTGGTACGGCCGATGCAGAGACGACACAGGGTGTTCCTTTCGGTAGAGGTGGAAGGAAGAACGCCACGGGACATGTGTCACCTTTAGCGCACGTATTAGACAGGGAGGTAGCCTCCCAAGAGTTGGCCCATGACTGCGAAGTGGGATTTGATATGAAGCCGTAAATACCGGGCAGGAGGGGTTATTGAAAAGGAGTGTGGGTGTAAGTGACTGCTCCTCCAGCCAAACGATCAGCAAGCGCATTACCTGGGATACCCACATGGCCAGGGACCCAAAGGAAGTAAATGGAACAAACAGCATGGTTAAGATCAGTGAGACTCATGGATGGCCGAGACCAAGGGATGGCGGGAAGAACACCGATAAATAGCCTGTAGGCCACTCATTGAGTCCATACATAACATAATGCGGTTGAGATGGGACTTTAATAAAGGTAAGGGCCTGGGAAACTGCCATAAATTCCACAGTAAATACCTCGAATGCAGTTGGCAGGAGATGATTTTCCATGCCAACAGAGGATGTGACGACATATTCCACACGATCAGCTGATTTAGAGCCATAGATGTAAAAACGGCATCCCAAAACTTCCATAAAATTCGGCGGGAAAAAGGAACACCATAGTGGAAACAATCTTTCGGACCTCAGCAAAGATCCATCAGAATCCGAGGCAGAGGAACTAAGTGGCGGCGTTGGGGAGAGAACGTGGGAAACAGGACAAAGAAGGAAGCTGAAAATCAGTGAAGAGGTGCAAGGCAGAGCCCAACCGGTAGACCTGCCTGAGGGTGAGTATCAGGTGGGCGACGTCCTTGGTCTGGGAACAGGATAGAAAAGGAAGTGTGAGTGGGAGAGGAGCAGACAGCGATTGCAGAAGAAACTAGAAGCTGGGACCACAGTACAGAGGGGGGGGGGCCCAGCTTCAACCAATAGACTACCAACATGGCTAGTAGGGAAGGCACTGGTGGCCAAACTGATACCACAATGGACTGGATCCAGAAGGTGCAGTGTGGAAGGAGCAGCTGAACCATGAACTTGATAACCATAGTCCAAGCGAGACAGCATTAAAGCCTGACAAAACTGCAGAAGAGTGGAACTATCTGCACCCCAAGAGGTGTGGGCAATGAAGTGAAGGACATTGAGTTTACAAAAACATCCTATCTTCAGAAGTCTGATATGAGGCAGCCACGTGAGCTTGTTGTAAAGACGACCCAGGAAACTAAACTATGGGACCACAGATAATCATTGTGCATTTAGGTATAGCTCTGGATAGGGGTGGACTGTGGTACAGCAAAAGTGGACCACCCGTGATTTCAGAGGAGAGAATTGAAACCTGTGTGAGAGGGTCAATGCAGACACGACGTGTAGCACCCTGGAGCTGCCACTCTGCATAGGCCATCGAAGAGGAGCTAACCCAATAGCAGTAATCATCCAAATACAGAGCAGGGGTGACCAAAGGACCAATGGAGGCACCAAGTCCATCTATAGCAATGAGGGAAAGGAGTACACTCAATACAGAACCCTGTGGGATGCCATTCTCCTGAGTCTGTGGAGAAATGAAGAGTACCAACGCAAACCCTGAACAACCGATGGAATAGGAATTGGCAGATAAAAATCTGGAGTGGGCCCCGAAGACCCTACTCATGAAGTGTAAGCAAGATATGATTGTGCCAAGCTGTATCATAGACCTTGCAAAGGTCCAGAAATACTGCAACCAAATGGCGACGCTGTGAAAAAGCCTGCCCAATGGCGGATTCCAGTCTAAATAAATTATGGATTGGAGACTGTCCCTCTCGGAATCCACCCTGCTAAGGGGACAATAGATCCCGAGAGTCGAGGACCCAATTGAGCCAACGGGCTACCAGCCATTCCAGTACCTTGCAGACAACGTTTGTCAGACTAATTGAACGATAGCTTTCGACGAAGAGGGGTTTCTTACCAGGCTTAAGGACAGGAACCACGATGCCATCCCTCCATTGAGAAGTGAAGTCACCTTGGAGCCATATAAAGTTAAGCACCCATAGAAGATGTCATAGCAATTGGTTATGATTGGAGTCTGGGTCAGGGGCCGTATCATAAGGAAGTGCGCAAAGACGTTCCCATTCTGTAAAAGGTTCGTTGTAAGATTCTGACTGACAAGGGATAAAACATAAGGTGGAAGCTTTGGCCCACTGTTTCTGGGAAGGAAAGCAGCCGCATAGGTTTATGCTGCTGATGTCGCAAAATGTTCCGCAAGAATCGATGGGTACGTGCAAAGACCATCTGGGAGGGTAAGACCCGAGAAGGTAGACTGCCGATGGGAGCTTTGGAGAGAGCGAAGTTTAGCCCATATCAGTGACATAGGGACAGTAGAACAGAGGGAAGAAACAAAGCTTTCCCAATACACCCGTTTGCTCCATTTGAGTAAGTAACGGGCTTTGACGCGAAGGCGTTTAAAGGTAATAAGATTGACAGTGGACGGGTGCCTCTTAAGGTGCTGCAAAGCTCGATGGCGATCACAGACAGCAATGGCAATGGCCGTACTCCACAGGACTTGGCGGCGGCGGCGAAATGGTCCACATGAGCGTGATATACCGAGGCTAGCAGCGCGAACTATCTCACACGTCACGTAAGACTTCTTCAATACAACCCGACAAATGGGGAGAAAAACCGACCTGTGCACGTCGTACGGCGACCATTGGGGAGGGAGGGATAAGAAAGAAAGATCAGTGGCACAAAAGGTACCATGACTAGCACTGAAATAGGTAGGGGAGCCATCATTAAAAAGGCACAAGTCGTGGTCTGCAAGAAACTGATCTCTGCGAAGACCCCAACTAGGTGGAAATGCACTGACTCACAAGGGATGATGAGCATTAAAATCCCTGAGGATGAGGAACGAAGTCGCTGAAGAAGGGCAGTTATGGCAGCAGGTGTAAGAGTCCTGTCAGGAGGGAGATAAATATTGCGAACTGATCACAGAGTCCAGGTGGGCCCTAACAGACACCACTTCCAGTGTCCGAAAGAATATATATATTATAGGGCACATCGGCCATTTGACCTGTGCAGATGCACAAATAATGCCCTAACTCTTACAGAAATCGGCAGTAAAGCCGCGAGTAATTAGTATAACGGACAGGGGCACTATGAATATAGTGCGGGACATTAAGTTGCGAATGTGGGTCTCATGGGAGGCGTGCAGTCCCACTATCCTGTGTGTTCTCGGTGGCTCAGATGGATGCCGGCACGATAACTCAGCGTGTTCGGTCGCAGGGTTAGCTGCCCTCTAATTTAAAAAAATTGAGTTAATGGATCGACGACGAACTGCAACAGGTGTCTTGCGACGTCCGCCACGAGCAGATGCAACGAACGAAAACTAACGATTTAGAAATGGAGCGTCCGAGTCGAGTCCGGGCACGTTTTTTAACTGTTCCCGTTGACGTATCAACGCCTGTATGCAGCTAGGGGTATTTATTTCATTGTAAACCCGTTTCTCGTTGGGGAGGAATCTTCTCAGGAAATTCCTATCACCAACTTTCTCCTCTGAATGTGAAAATATTTTGTTGTCTCCGAACTACATAAGGAGAAACTATGGCCATGATTAAGTAAGGGAAATCAGAGTTATAGATGTAGGTGTTTGTTCTTTCCGCGTGCTATACGAGATTGCAGTTTTAGAGAATTGTGAACGTCGTTCGATGAACCCTCTGCCAGGCACTTAAATGTGATTTGTAGGGTATCCATGTAGATATTGATAGATGTTCCTACTTGCATTAGGTATTTCACTTCCTAATTTTAAGTGCATATACTTCCAGAAAAATTACGTGAACTAGCAACGAATTTGCACTGAATTTGCTGCTGTACTGTATACTGTATAGCGTAAGAGGACTAAAGATGTCCCAGAGTGTTCGTGTGGGCGAGCACGTTCAGCAGTGGACATTAGCAACACACACACACACACACACACACACACACACACACACACACACACACACACACACACATTAACAGTAACATTTCTAAGCTATTACTCATGCAGAAGGCTTGTAGGCCTGTGATCCCTTATTTCCACAAATAATTTGCAATCACCGTTACTACTACGTCCTTCGTTTTGTAAGATACTTCCACATTGTTTCTATAGAACTGAGTGGTCTTTCACTGTTAAGTGAACGTACAACCTAACCAGCACCTGGAAGACCGAACAAGAGCGTACTTTCAGACACAAAACATTTGCTCCAGAGAATTAATCACTTCTTGAAGGAAAAACAGTTATTCCAGCACGTCCATACTACACTCCTGGAAATTGAAATAAGAACACCGTGAATTCATTGTCCCAGGAAGGGGAAACTTTATTGACACATTCCTGGGGTCAGATACATCACATGATCACACTGACAGAACCACAGGCACATAGACACAGGCAACAGAGCGTGCACAATGTCGGCACTAGTACAGTGTATATCCACCTTTCGCAGCAATGCAGGCTGCTATTCTCCCATGGAGACGATCGTAGAGATGCTGGATGTAGTCCTGTGGAACGGCTTGCCATGCCATTTCCACCTGGCGCCTCAGTTGGACCAGCGTTCGTGCTGGACGTGCAGACCGCGTGAGACGACGCTTCATCCAGTCCCAAACATGCTCAATGGGGGACAGATCCGGAGATCTTGCTGGCCAGGGTAGTTGACTTACACCTTCTAGAGCACGTTGGGTGGCACGGGATACATGCGGACGTGCATTGTCCTGTTGGAACAGCAAGTTCCCTTGCCGGTCTAGGAATGGTAGAACGATGGGTTCGATGACGGTTTGGATGTACCGTGCACTATTCAGTGTCCCCTCGACGATCACCAGTGGTGTACGGCCAGTGTAGGAGATCGCTCCCCACACCATGATGCCGGGTGTTGGCCCTGTGTGCCTCGGTCGTATGCAGTCCTGATTGGGGCGCTCACCTGCACGGCGCCAAACACGCATACGACCATCATTGGCACCAAGGCAGAAGCGACTCTCATCGCTGAAGACGACACGTCTCCATTCGTCCCTCCATTCACGCCTGTCGCGACACCACTGGAAGCGGGCTGCACGATGTTGGGGCGTGAGCGGAAGACGGCCTAACGGTGTGCGGGACCGTAGCCCAGCTTCATGGAGACGGTTGCGAATGGTCCTCGCCGATACCCCAGGAGCAACAGTGTCCCTAATTTGCTGGGAAGCGGCGGTGCGGTCCCCTACGGCACTGCGTAGGATCCTACGGTCTTGGCGTGCATCCGTGCGTCGCTGCGGTCCGGTCCCAGGTCGACGGGCACGTGCACCTTCCGCCGACCACTGGCGACAACATCGATGTACTGTGGAGACCTCACGCCCCACGTGTTGAGCAATTCGGCGGTACGTCCACCCGGCCTCCCGCATGCCCACTATACGCCCTCGCTCAAAGTCCGTCAACTGCACATACGGTTCACGTCCACGCTGTCGCGGCATGCTACCAGTGTTAAAGACTGCGATGGAGCTCCGTATGCCACGGCAAACTGGCTGACACTGACGGCGGCGGTGCACAAATGCTGCGCAGCTAGCGCCATTCGACGGCCAACACCGCGGTTCCTGGTGTGTCCGCTGTGCCGTGCGTGTGATCATTGCTTGTACAGCCCTCTCGCAGTGTCCGGAGCAAGTATGGTGGGTCTGACACACCGGTGTCAATGTGTTATTTTTTCCATTTCCATGATTGTAGTTCGAAGCGCTGACTATTCAAGGAATCTCAATAGAGGCCTACTGATGTTAGTGAATTGGGACATTAACAGTGGTATTGTTGGCAATTGAAATACCGGTTTGTGCACGAAGTACGAAAAATCACTCCCTGACAAGCTGAGTATTTTCTGTGGCGATGAAGTAATGTCTTATGAAAGATGCTCTACATTGTCCTCTTTACGTTGTGATTCTAAATTTTAGTACAAACTAATGAACATGTTGCTAACGGTCATTTCCATCCTAGGCATTTTAATCCACTTTTCCAAGAACTTTTGCGTCATGAAAACTATCAAAAAATATTTCACCGATCTGCTTTGACCAGTGGCGTAACTGTGTGGTCTGCGGCCCCACGAGAAATGCGTGCCCCGCAATGAGCTTGTGACGTCACTAATCGCCTAGCGAGGCCTACAAGAAAGACGCTTTAGCACTTAGCTAGGCTTGTACGTTCGAACGAGAATTCCATCTTCTGCGGTTATCCGCTATTATGGAGGCTTACTGTTAGTCCTACAATGATCGGAAGTCAGCAGGCCTATTTATGATTTGTTACGGCTGTACTGGGATTGTAAAAATTAAAATCATGCCAAAATGATAATCAGTTGCATATGGCACCACTTGTTTGAAACAAGGACTTAAGCAGATGAGAATGCTATAATCAAGCCGTTATACCATTTATATCGAGTATTTATCTTTAATTTCGTTTTAATCAGTAAGACTTCATAATAAGAGATTCCAGTAGAAGATGGAATTCCCGTTAGTACGTACACGTCCAGCTACGAGTTAACAGGTTTAGAAACTTTTGTCCGCTGAACAGAGCTAACGAGTTAAGGCCTGCCTTCATGACGAAAGCGCCGCTGCCTGTTTTTCTCGTGGGCCTCGTGCCTTGCCCGCCTAACATGCAAATGCTCGGCTACGCGCAAAGCCGACGGGCAATCAATGCCAGTGGAAAAGGTACTTGCTGAAGGTCTTAACATTGTCGTGTTATAAGGAGCTGTGTATTTAAACACCGCAGTGAATATATACTGAAGTTACCTGGAACGAACTCCCTCTCCACAGGAGACAGTCGCCAGCACGAACACTTCCCACGTGTTTTGAAGTACACCTAGGGTCCGTTTATAACGGTGGCGGCGTAGTTCCATTGTGTCGCAATTGTTTACTTCTGGTCATGGTTATGGGTGGAGTGTTGTATTTGGTGGCACACTTTTTAGATGTGTGTTTGGAACTTTTTCGTTATCTTTGCGAGTCATTTGACGACGCTATCTGAGTGGGCGAGGTTCGCTGGGAGTTACTTTCATTTTGCAAATTGTTGGTTATGAATTTGTTCTCGTGTCTGGTATTATTCGAGGCATGTGTTTCTTGTGGTTTGAAAGTGTTTTCCTTTTTCTTAGTAACTGATGTTAAGTCTAAAGTTCATGCGCTGATGCAGTAGGTGAATTGGTGATTACAATCATGATCTTTCCTTCATGGACAGGTCAGATATTTTGCCACTTCAAAATGCACTTTAGAATGGCTACATAGCCAAAATCAATTGTGTGCAATAAACCAACAATTAACACGCAAACAGCAAAAAAATTTTTAGAAACTTTTCTTCCGATCATGTCCCTGCATTTGGTATGGTTGACTGCAGGCGACTTTCTTTTCACTGTGCGCGTGCGCCAAAACAGATTTTTTTGTCGGTGACTGGTTGGTATATTCCTTCTTGGTTTGTTTTTAATCCACTAAGTATGGTTTGGCTTTAGCATTTTAGTTCTTCGTGTGTTTTTAATTAAGTGAAAATTGAGGTTTCGGGTTTTCGAGTGGTACGTGGATTCATTGTTATCGAGGGCCTCGTTTGGGCCATAGGTCAAATTAAGATTTCGATTCCTATGGCTATCTTTTGTAGTGTTGTTGAATGTTTAGCCTTTTTGTGTGACTGGTTATTTTAGTTCTGGTATGGTGTTACGTTTCAGCTTGTCCCCAATCTAAAGCCAGTACTTCCTGTACTTTCCCCATCCGCTTTCATTTTATAACTGTAGTGGAGTATTTGGTGTTTATCTTTGTTCGTGGGTCCGTTTCTTGGAGTTGCGATAACCGTATTACATATGCTGGAAATAGGCGTGTCTGCCGTCTTCATGCCATGGGTCGAAACATAGGTGTAACCTTAAATTTCGGTTTTGCTCAGGATTCAGAGAAGTAGGTTCTAGATTGATTCCCATCTGAAGCACATTGCAGGTAATACTTCGAACTGAGCAAGTGTTCCGAACACCAAATACAACAAGCAGTGTATTATCACTGCCATAATGAAGAGCAATGTAAAAAAATTAAAGTCCGCTACGCTTGTGTGCCTTGAGCGTGTCTTAAATATTGTACACTCTTTAAAATTCTTTGCGGAGTGTGAAGTACAAGGATCAGCTGAAAAGTGAGGTGGTTTCAGAAACAGTCTACACTCTACGACAAGGCATTTTAAAAAAACGACTAATCGAGAAGTTACCTCCATATTGGGCGAGAATTGGTCAGTTTTGAAGGCGCTGGATGATAACCATGATCAAGGCAGGTCCTGCAGCGATTGCCTAACAGGACACTCACGTTGATTTTAAGGGCAACCGTTGGCAATTTCTGGGAGTAGATAATTTTTGTTTCAATTTTTAACACAATTATAAAAAATATTCATTTTAGTATTTCAGTTTTCAGTCAGAGGAAATGGACTCAGGTTGTAAAATTGCGAATTCCATTACGGGAAGCCGTAATTTTGATTTTTAGTAGATGTTAAAATACGTCAACTAACAGTTACTATTAGCTCGAATTAAAAGCTCAAGGCGACGTCTTTCATTGACTATATTAAGTGAACGGTGAGTCGTGAAAAATCGTCTATTTCATTGAGTGGGAGGTGGTAATCGGATTCCCTGAAGTGAAGGGATTGGTTCGTCTGGTCTCCACTGCCTCACCTGTCAACCAGCTCCAGCTTTCAATGCATCAAAACTGCCTCAGCGGTTTAAACGACTGAACAGGTGAACAAGACTTGGAACACTGGAAGCCAATGTCGAACGAAATGGTCGTCTTCTCGTACAAATGAGATTTTGAAGTTAATGCTGCCATAACTACTTTCACATGCACGCTGAAGCTTTCCTGCTACGCGAATCCAACTAGGAATATATTGCCAACGGAAGATGAGCACATAACTAAAAGACTTTCTACTCTTGATAATTAATTTTGCTTATTTGACAAGTTATTTGAATAAAGGTGTTAAACAATGAAATCCGCTTTGTGTGTGCACCACACGCATCTGAACACCAGTTAGTCCTTCTGTAAGATTGGTGCTACACGGTTGCTGATTAGTACGTGTATATAAACATTGCCCACCAACGACTAATCATTCTATTCCGCAACTGGTTTGTCAAATTACGATTCAGGTAGAAGTCATTTGTTATAAATATTACGTATTTTGAGGTTTCTTTAATGACAAATGTGCAACAATGTTACGTACTAGCATCATATTACACTTCTACCGAAAATGTGATTATAACTAGTACTAGAATGAAACAGCAGTAGCAAGGACTAATAAATTGTGAATTACCTGTGGTAGCCGGAGGGAACCACAGACGCTCAACAAGCACACGTTTTAGCAGTGGGTAAGCTTCCTATGAAACAGAAAACTTGACACTGATTTCGAAAACATCGCTATCATGTATCATTTACATTAGGTATCATTCAACTGAGCCGAACTGACTGGTTGTTGGCCTTATGTTGAGCATGTGAACCGTGTTCCGAAATAAACTTAGATTTCAAACGGAAGATTAGAGAGAAAATTGAACCCATTAAAAGCCAAATGAAATGTGTACTCAATGGAAACTGACATTCAGTACCAAAGCACAATATGAACGATGCGTGTTAGACTAAGAATGTCCACAAAACCGAATTACTGCTGTACTCTGAAGAAAATTAGAAATTAGGAACAGTGTTTACTGTAAGTTTGCTTGCTGACACGACAATCAAGACATCTCACGATCCTGACTACACACTGCTTGCACAAGGACGCAATGCAAGGTGCACCTTGAAATAAAATTGACTTACCTCTCGCTCAGCAAGCTGTTTTTTTGGTCTGCAGTACTCACGTTCTCCAAATCAAATACAAATCAAGAGATGCAGGAGCTAAAAATAAATGATTTACTCTACATTCTTATTGTCAGAAAATCTGTTGCTTCATGCGGCATAAGGTGCATTGGACGTACTACAAAATTCAGAGCTTTACTATGAACAGGATGTGGGTTTTACTTTACAGACAGTCATTACTGAAACTGACAAAAGGAGAGCTCAACATAGGGCTAACAATCAAAATTGTCTCATTGGAAACATACCTTCGAAATTCCTGAAAATCAACATAAGAATAGGAAAGTATTATCCCTCAGTTTTTGTCTCCATAATGTATTCTACACAGCTTCTCCCAAATACACGGAAAATAGATCTGATTCTTTAAGGAAACGACTGCACCCCACTATGCCTCAATTTCTCAGAGCTGAACAACTAAAGTCAACCACAGATTAAACACAGAGTCAAGGGTCTGTTTGTCTACACACGCAGTGCGCTCTTTCATCTTTGTTCCAATACAATGAAGGTGATTTATGTACAGTAGCAGGAAATATGAGAAGCTATACACATCTATTACTTTTAGTTCGAGGCATCACGCTCTTAATTAGTTTCCAAGTTTCAGCTATGGCCTTCAAAGGATTGCCAACATTTTTAGTGGTTCATGTATCTGATCACGTTGAGTTTTTCATACTCCATTACGTTTTGGTTACATATAACCGTAAGTGGGTCCATCCGAAATCTGTCAGCGCCGATCTGTGACCTAGACAAGTGTTGCACAGATTGCCTGCTACGTAATCTGATAATGTAACTGATGGCGAACTACAGCTACCGGCTAAGCATCGCACTACTCAACCAAACTATCGCTGGAAACAGTTCCCTTTTTGACTCGGCTTCAGATGCAACCATCGTTTACTCCGCACGCGTTCACTGCCACCAAGCAGACGTCAGCGCAGTTCCAGCCGCAGTGATGTGTGCACAGCTAACCATCTGTGCTGCCACACGGCAGGGAAGGCCAGCCTGGTGGTTCCACAGCAACGAGCTCTGAATTTTCGTACCACTTTCTATAGAATCCATGAGTCGTGTTTTCAGAAGAATTTCGTCAAAAAATCACAGCTTCGTACAGTGTCTGCAAAACTGACAGCCGAGTTTGAACCTATTGTGTCATGAGAAGCCATGAAACAAGATAACCTATTATCATCGGGAAATTATATGTCCACTCACACAAGAGAAAAAAGTGAAAATGGTAACAGTTCAGCTGAACAAAAATTGTTTATAAATCTGAAAGTATAGTACCAGTAAAGAGATAGCAGAAAAATTTAGAACTTCTTGATTTAAAAACGGTAATTGTGTGGCAGCACTTTCGTATTTGTATCAAAATTGATTTTTTTGGTAAAGGTAGTTGTGTTATAATCGCCCAGAGCTCCACAGCCAGTATATTACGAAAGCTTTATGGGTGTAGTGCCGCGTCACATTCTAAATTACTTCCGCTCATGAAACCAACGTTTCAGCAACGGTTTTAGTGGCCGCCTCCTGGGTGTACTTATTGCTGCCCATAACTGACATGGGCTCAGATTATCCGCGTGCTGCACCGCAGTGTTTCTCGCAACTGATCAGTTTTGAAAGGTGCGAAGGATGTTCTCCGATGGTTACAACCCCCCCCCCCCCCCCCCAAACATCTGCACAACCGTGGTAACGAATGAAAGAACCCGAGGTAGGCAGGACAGGGACGAACCGCAGCCAGCAGCGCGCTTACCTTGTGTGCAGAGCGCCAATGGCCGGAATGGTGAACACCTTCGCCTCGTTGGTATGCTGTCACTCTTCTACAGCACCCTGAAGATGGATGTGCTACGCTCCAAGGATGAGATACATGCTCTGCACACTGACTGCGTATACCAATTGTCAGTGTGTAGACATATTGTCGGAAGTGGTACGCCAGTAGCAAATGGGCATACGGGAGCACGAGCGTTGCATCCGCATTGGGCAGTACAACAGACCTACAGAGGCAGGGCGCTACAAATACGGCGGCAGTGCAATTAAATGCAGTGACACGTATGACGGCGAAATGCAAGATCAGAGAATCCACCAAAATGCTCGGCACTATTCGCCGATGATTACCAATTATGGACTGCAGCATATCACCACTCCCTCCATCAGCGAACTCATTACAATGAGCTTTCCCGCTCTTCCACTAACAAACAGAACCTATTAATTTCAGTTCGACGTTATGCTCAGCAGAGCCATCATGGCAATGTAAGTGATTCACTACGAAAAAACAACACCAGTAAACCCATAAGAAGGCCACTGCAACCGTAGCCCATGAAATGGTTTATCAATGATACTATTTCACTCACTACCATACGAACGAAACTCCTCTGACGGAAGTTCAAGGCCTTTCACATATTGTCAATTGTCTGACAAAAGTATTCTTAGTTTGTACACAATTTCACACTGTCCGCAGTTGGCTTCAGTCTGTTGCACGTTTTAAGGGTCCTACCCAATCGAGCTATCGGCTGACGGACCGACAAACTGTACCTATGTAGGCGTTTCGACCGACCGACCGCCAAACACTACTTGTTCGGATGTCGGGCGAGTAGGCCGCACATCACCTAACAAACTATGCCGTGTGTAGCGCTGTCGTGCTAACCTTCCGAGGAAAGTTGGCCTTGTCACTGTGCGCGGGATTAAATACACACGATAGGGTGCGAGGCGGTCGGAACCTTAAGGACACTGGAGAAACTGAAAAACTGCAGATCTTCTTGGGACACGTCATGCGAATATAGAAATATATACGCACGAAATGAAGCACTATTTTTAGCTAATCCGTAAGGTTTTCGCGTGGCTCAGAGTGAAAGTCCGGTGCATTTCTGTGTAGATCTTGTTTTCAGTACTTACGGGAAATTTAATATACAAACTGGAATATCGACGTATAGCGGTCGTTAATTCGTAAGATATACAGCGCTCTTCAAGATGGAACAGATTTTCAACATTCCAACGTTCCTGGAAAGAGAACAGTTCAAATTTTTATGTATTCAACGTGAGTCCTATGTGTTACAGAACAGAGACGACACACCAGGTACTTCGTGTCTGGCACGAAGTTAGCCACCGTTCTGGTGTAACTTACAGGTTGAACAATACGATGAGTATGGGGCATGGTGGAGGGGAGGGAGGAGGGATGAAAACGCCGTCTTTTACATGACCCCTCAAGTAAGTCACAATATGTGACGTCTTGAGACCCGGAAGGCCACCGGCGATAAAGCTCCTCCCAAGTCTCCAGACTATATTTGGACTTACCTGTGGGGTCACGTAAAAGACCTCGTATTCACCTCCACCCGCCCCCCCCCCCAAATGCCTGATACTCTTCGAAGTGTCAGAAATCGCGTTTTTCAAGCTGTGAGCTGGATAATGAGACGCCAGCTGCTTCGTGTGTGGCAGGAAATGAGCTGCCATTCTGAAATTTGTCGTGTAACATTGTGCTCTCCTTCAACGCATAGAAATTTCTCTCTCCAGGAACCTAGGAGCTGGGTTGAACTCTTTTCCTTCTTTTTGAATAGCCCTATACTTGCTTCATGGTTATAAACGTTGAAAGTCCAGCCTATACCGATACTTCTGCTACGAAGAGCGAAGGATAGAAGTTTTTTTACTGGTCTTATAGTTGCCAAGTACTTCATTTCTGATGCATCTGTAGTATTTATTAGATTATGTACACCATCACCACGTTAGTCTTTCGTGTTCGGATTAAAAATAAGTTTCTTAAACTTTGAAGTAATTTTATGCTACGTACATAATGTTTATTTAAACCGGCTTTTTTGGTTTAGCATGATTTATTGCCTCGCAACTATAAATCAAGTTGCGCGTTTCACGAATTATATTAACCGATAACCGTGGGATACAATAGCACTGAATTTGAGGTACTCCTGACTTCTACCAGTCGCTAGAAGTCATGAAGTTGTTAGCAGCCTCTCATTCATTTTCGCTAAGAATGGTTTGATGCTCAGCAACTCTGAAATGAATAATTCGCCCCTTATCAGATAATTATGAAAATTATCAGGGCCCAGCTGCTCAAGTAACAGAACGTGAGTAAATTTCTTTGCTCGCATTAGTCACTTTAGACCATAGCTCTCAGCTTTTTGGCCTCATTACCTCTAAGACCGTTTATGCAAACCCTGTGTTTCCGTGTGAAACAAATCGGTATCTCTTAGGACAAACAATGAACTTTAGATAAGGTCGGGACGTGTTTCGGCTGCCACGATATTGGTCGGTTGGACGACATATTGATGCGTAAGTAGCAGCCCTTAGTGGAAGTCACAGATCGTATTGCGAAATCAAAGAGAATGTTGAAAATTTTCATAAAAAGCACATCTATGTCATTTACTTTGTTAGACTGATATACAGGGTGGTTAAAAACAGTGTGGAAGGCCTTAAGTGTGTTGCACGGTAAGTTGTACGGACAATTAACTGTAAGGAAACAATTCGATACGTTACGGAGTTTCCGAGTTAATTAGCATTAACGTTAGCCTATCAGCTCAATCCGCGCGGAATCGCAAGCGTCTGAAGGAGACTGTCGCCAAACGTGTCCTTCGGTTTTTCCTAAAATCAAACAGGAGATAAAAAAATTGGAGTGTGACGGTAGTAGGGATCGAACCCGAGCCAAACACTGAGAAACCTCGTGCGCCATCATCTACGCTATGAGAACAACTGAGTCGTATGTGGAGGGCACTTTAATTTGCGCTCGGAACAACCTGACTTAACTTCAATGTTTAACTCTGAAACAGTGCAAGGTATGTTATTTTTTTCCTCGTCTTTTCAACACAACCTACCCTGGCACACCCCTTACAATCTATTAGGGTTGTTTCTCACAACCTCTATATATGAAGTGCGTGCCTACCCTACAGACCTACATCACACCTAAAATTTGGTAATATGTTTCACACCAAACGAGTGTATGTTAACGGGAGAAACAAGTTAGTGGCACCATTTCCTCTCACCACTAGACGTGACCAACTGTCCGTTCACGCTGTACGGCACGTTAGTGAACATGGGAGGTAAGTAACGTCGAAGTCGTAAGACGTATGCTGTCGCATTTCCTCCTTTGGCAAAAACTGAACTTTTTCCGTTACTGTAAGATACTACGCACCAACAGCACCTACTCGTTCGATTTCCGAGTAAATCTATTCTCCAGCATGTTTGAAGTTTTCTGGCTGTTGTCTGAAACATTTCGGTTGATTAGAGTAATTCTTCATAAGGTATCAGTTCAATAAAATTTCTCGTACTTCAGGGGCTAACCTATCATCAAATTAAGGTTTTATTTTCTACATGCTACAGATTTCATTGTGCTTCCATTAATATACACAACGCGAGACCAAAGGCAAATCATCTCACCTGCGCTACAGTAACTTTTTCGAAGTCGCGAGTAACAAACTGTATTGTAATGGTAAATACGTAACTGTGAAGCTGAATCTCACCATTGGACCAGAAAACACGATACCAATGGCTTTGCGCTTAGAGCAAATTCTGATGGTAACAGCCTGGAAACTGCGATTGTGGAAATATTGCCGGCACGCAAGTAAGGTTAAGCAACAGATCTTAGACGGTAAAATCACAGCACCTAGCTACGAACGATATTTAAGCTATTTGTTTCAGTGTGAGGTAAACATTCGCACCGAAATTAAATACCACAGTAATTAAGACTGACTCAGTAAGAACTTACGTTCTCTTTATTTTGATAAACTAACGCCCAAACAGTACATGAAGGACATGTCCAGACTGATTTACTGATAAGACTACAATCAAAGAAGTGTTTAAATTTCTTAGAATTTCAAGTAATCTAACGTAATGGCACGTAAGGTGACAATTTTCCACAAATTTGTTAGTTTCAAGAAAAATCCAAGCACTCACTGTCAGCAGCTTATATCACTGAAACCTCATAAATTCACCGCTAAGATCATATTCGGCTCTTCAGTTAGCGTCCATGCTATAGCACCTGCCCAGATTTTACATGAGAAAAGGGAAGTGTGATTTTTTTACTGTTGTAACAGTTGCTAAATCGTTCATTTCTTATGTACCTGTGGCATTTATTACGCAGTGTGAGCAACCGCCATGTTTAGACTGCCTTCGAAATTAGTTTTTTAAACTTGAAAGTCTGTGTTACATAAATCAAATTTTGCATTACCATGATGTATTTCTGTAGCAAACTATAAATCACGCAGCATGTTTCACGAATCATTGTAAGTAAAAATTGTGGGATACAACAGCACTGAATTTGGGATCTTCTAACTTCTGCTATGGGGCAGAAATCAGTGTAGGCAACAGCCTCTCAACTATCCGTTTTCGTTAAGAATGATTTGATTTCAGCAGGTCCGAAACACGATTCACCCATTCCTACATAATTACGAAAACCATCGGCTCCCAGTTGCGTAAGTAGCGGAACTTGGGTGAATTTCCTTCCTTGCATTAGTCGCTATTTTGCCCACAGCTTTCTGATTTTTTGGCTTTGTTACGTCTAGAACAACCAACGAAAACCCTGTTTCTGTGCAAAACCAAGGAGCAACTTTCAGGACAAATTCAATGAAGTTAAGGATAGCAAATCACAACACACCGGCGCTGCAATCGCCGAGTGCAGTCTGTCGAGATGTGCCTGAAGGCTGCCACGAAATAGGGCGGTCGGCCCAAATGCTGAAGCGCATGTAGGCATCTTTGAACTGTTACAAGTTATAGTTGCCACCAAACAGTTATTCCTACAGTCTAAGTCTAAACCAGTCGTTCCCAGCCTGGTGGTAAAATTACATTTTCTGAGGGATAAAAACTGAATCATTCAATTCTGTTTCGCTCACGAAACTATTTTCAAAAGATCATTACTATCTTCAATTTTGTAAGACATACTGATAATGGAAGCTACCAGTAATTACTGTTTCTCAATAGCATTAATCTGATGGAGGTTACAGGTTTCTCAATCTATCCACTACACAGGTATGTTGTTCGTCCCGCACATTACTAATGGTAAAAGCGAGATATGTAACAGACACTAAATATCTCAAACAAATGTTTTCAAGTATTAGATAGTGTCTGCAGTAGTCCACAAATTGCCTCATTACTTGCTTCGAAGCAAATGAATTGATGAACACGATACAGCAGTAACCATGTAAGAGCTACTACAGTGCTGCACTATTACTATTAAAGTGGTCAGAAAGTATTAACAGCTTGAAGTGTTCCAGTATCTGGCAGGTCAGAAGAGAATAGTGCAGCAATCAAGTAATTTACGAACAGTAAGTATAGTGGAAACTTTAATTGGTTTGGTTTTAATTGGGGCTGCAGTGTGCAAGTCAAGCAAGTGCAGTAATAGAGAGGATTAATGGAGGGGAAGAAGGCGAAACAAGTGTCTACTCTCTTTGGATAGTTAACTATCCCAGGAAGAGTTTTGAGTAGCATTTGCTATGCACCACGAGCTCTGTCACTCATTCTAACACACACACACACACACACACACACACACACACACACACACACACACACACACAATGAACATTCACGTTCCATCATTTTAAAAATAAAAATGTCTTTCTACAATCCATTAGTTACCTCCCATTGCTCCTGGCTTACAACACCGTTGCCAACGGCGATTCATTTTCTAATTGAGTCTTCCCCGCATGAAAAATTCTACATTTGACTACAGAGCGCAGCTACTATGCTAAAGTTCCCTCAGCAGTTAGAATTTAGGAATTGGCGTTTGCACTTAGAGTTTTGTTTGTTTTTCGTTTGTTTACTACCAAGAGTATACCGACAACTAACGTTTCAACTTTCCTCCGCATACGTAAGTAAAAATTGTTTCAGGAAGTAATTAAAGTTATCGAAAGCCCCGTATACAAAGCATATATCGGCATCACGACTTAGCTTATACGTACTCTGTGCATAAACCGTCAATATTTTCTAACAACTACACTGCGCAGCACATCAGCACATGTTCCGTACTCACCAAGGACTGCAACCATGAACAGTAAACTGCAGTGAGGTGACGTCCAGGACACACTGCTCGCGTAATACAGGCAACCTCCTCACCATCGTAATTTGAGGTTTCCACGACGAGCGAAAGCCGCACAACAGACGCCACAAACTACCGCAGTCAACGCTAGTGAAGTCAATGGGGCGTGACAGTGTGCACAGATACTGAGGTACCACGTTGTCGACTGTAGCGCCCTCCATACGAGGAATCGACAAGCATCACTTCTCGATATCACACAATGCTCGTAATCAACAAATCAGAAGCGAAATCTCACGACAGACTTCCCAGGAACGATTGTCGATATCGGATGTGTATTTTAATACGAAGAGTCTTGGTTTCTAGTACTTAACAGCGTATTAAGACTGAGGTGTTCGGCATGTATTAAATGTTGGGTCGCGGAAAATAGTTTCAGTTAACCTACGAAGAAAATTTAATCAGCTCGATATTCCACTTAAGTAACGTAGCGGGAACAGAAGCGTCCACCTAGGATCTAAGAAAGAAACAGCGGCCTAGGTCTTCCTGTCTTTATTACGTATTCTTCTTTCTTGACATTCTACATCCTACAGTATCTCCTCACTATGGATCTATATAATAAATAGTATATCACATGTAATAAACTTTGCAGTAGTTTTAACAGTTTGTTTATTTGATGTATAACACTGCACATGATATACCGAGAGAAACTGGAGAGAAATCACAAACGGCACCATTTAACCAACAATCAGTTGCCACGTGCTAATGTCCATTCTTCTTACCCATTCGAGGCTCGATGGTGCAGCCACGAAAAAGACGCTTGGATCACACAGGCAGCCTCTCAGTCTACACTCCTCGACTATGTGCCGGTTCGAAGCTCCACAACCAGCTTGGGCTCGACAGCTTACCCCACATGTGCCTGTTCTGTGCGCACACTCAGAGTCTTGTTCGGATGCGATTCGTATACGTCCACTAATGCTGTGGGAGTTCAAAACCCTTCGTTTCTGTAGAGGGTAATGAATATGCCGGACTTTGGCTCGGTCACTCATAGTCCTGGATTCACGCCATTAGTGTTAATGGTGAAGCTGCTATCGGCAAGTCGTTTCGCCAGTCGCAGAGATGGGAGTCTGTAACCAACTCGGTTTGTTGTCAACCCAGGAATATCTTCATGGTGGGAACTTGAAGACTATTCATCATTTTGGAATATTCTTTCATCAGTGCTTCTTGTCTTCTTACCATAGGAGGGACTATACGGCTGAGTACTGGAAGCCGGCATAGAGGAGCAGTTATCGTCCACCCAGAGATGATCCTTGTGGTTTTACTGAGCTGAGTGTCTGCCCTATTTACGTGCGGGCTGTCCGAGCACACCGGAGCACAACACTCAACTGCGGAAGTTCGAAGCCTTCCTACTGACGCTCTCCAGTTAGTACTACAGAGTGTCTCTATAAGTTTCTTGTTTCATCCCCGACATTGATTTTTTAATGTAAAAATGTCTTGTTGCATCGTGATTCTGGTTCCCCTTGACCTGTTGGTCCCCTTAAAGTTGGTTGAGTGAATACGTTTAAGGGTCGGATGAAGACAAGGGCGTACCACATTCTGTAGGATCACGCTCAGCAACGCATAGGGGTATTCAGAACAGCCTCCGGAACGGAGACAGCCTCACCTTATTAATGCAGCTGCCAGTGACATAGCTGACACGTATTGAGCGCCTGTAACACAGAGCCCAGGTCTCCAAGGCGAAGCTCGCTGGCTTGGTTTCTGACATACTTGGCGAACGCTCTGAAGTTATTTGGTAGATCACGCACATAGCTGTCAAATGTGCGGCTTTACTTACATAATGATGTATTCGAATATGGTGTCTGCTCAGGACTGTCTGTTGCGTAGAAAGCTGTCTCTCGTTACATTGGTAGACGCTCGATCGAAAGTTCGTACAAGTTCCTTATAACGCAGATAACTGAAATGTGGTCATTAGCAAGGAAACTGTGATGTGAAGAAATCTGCTACTAAACGTAAATGATCTCTGCTTCAACGTTATACAACCTCTACTGAAAGAACAGGTTCTAAACTGCTACGCAGAAACAATGAGGGTACATACATTGTGTTCGTAAATTCCCGTTACAAACTTCTATGACTTGTAGAGAGGAGTGAGTACATAATACTTTGAGCAGGAACCCATGCCTAGAAACGTCATCCAACGACGCTACAGAGCCTCAAAGTTATACTGTACAGACATACATTTACAGGCGCCGATGCATATGATTCCGTAATGATGTTACAAACTTTCTAGGATGAAGGCAGAAGGATAAATGTCTCAGTCTGAGGCAAGGGTCCCTGGTCCGGAAACGGACTCTAAGGTTGCAAGAGAAAATCGTTCTTATATCTCTGGCAGCGGAATACATGTACCGCTATTGTTGTTGCTAAAACTGTAGGGTAGGCAACTTTCAGAGGCAGCAGTATGCACCCAAAACAAGAAAAAACATTTAGCAAATGTGGGCTCTAAAATGCATACCTTAAGAGCTATGAGCACTTGTTCAGTAGAGGAGATGTTTCACAGCAGCATAGATAAACAAGTGCTCGTAGTGCCTCAGGTATGTGTTTTAGAGCCCATGTTTACGGAGCGTTTTTTTCTTGTATTGGTCCCTACTAGCACATGCGGAAGTTGCTTGCCCTAAAATCTTAGCAACAACAGTACAATACATGTATTCCACTGTCAGAGGTATCACAACGGTTTTCGCTTATAATATTCGACCGTTCGTTGCCGTATAAGGACCTTACTCCAGATTGATACATTTATCCTTCTCCATCGTCCTGGAAAGTTGTAACATCATCCTGCATATACATACACTTACAGACACCGGAGCATATAACTTTGACGGTCTGTAGCGTCGTTGGGTGACCTTTCCGCAAATGGGTCTCTAAACAAATTATTATGTGTTCACTCCACTCTACAAGTCCTAAAAATCTGTAACGGTATTTTGGAATACCCTGCATGTTAAGCGCTTAACGATGAACTTACAGGGCTAAAAATTTTTATTGTATCTTGAATAAAATTTTGTAACTCAAGCTTGACTTTTCTTTCTTTGATATTGTGTTCCTTCATCAACTCGTTAGCGCTAGGAATGATACACAACGTGTTTTTATTGACATCATTACATCACAGCCTCGACAGGTTATTTTTCCACGTTCACGTATGCAATTCATGTGGTGCGCGCTCTATAGAACGTGTTGCAGTTGAGGGATTGGAGGAAAAACGTGAATGATCGCTATGTCTCATTTCTTTCTTTATGTTTTTAATTTTTTTGTTCCGGATCTAATTTCATTCTTCCAGGCCTAAGCGAAATACCAAGGGATCTTCTGCAAAGCAAGGAAAAAGTAATTCATTTGAAAAAAATTCTAGTAGTTTACACAAATTTTAAAAAAAGTTACCGAATTAAAAACAAGATATTTTTTGCTATAAACTGTCTGTCAGTGGCAGTTTACTTACTTCTTTGGTTCGTATCAATCGTTTGGATTCTGGAATGAGTTGTTCGTCACTTCATCCTTCCAAACAATACCTCTCGTTCCTCCTGTTTCTCCCTATTTTCGTCTTGTTTCTGAGCCCGGTACTAGTCCAGCTAGGATATCCCACTTTTTTCCTGTGTCAGAACCTATCTTGTGTTTCTGTGCATCAATTTTTGCCAATATTGCAGTTGCTTTGCATTCCTTTCCGACTTCTTTCCCTCAGTCCTTCCCGGTTAAGTCTGTTTCGTTCCACATCTTTTGAGTCAAATTCTTGTCGTTCACAATCATGATGTGCTCGAAAATCTCAATCTTCTCTTCCGTAACGTGCTTAAAACAGCCTTCTTCTTGATCCATGTATCCAAAATTTGCCCTGTTTTTCTGTTCGCCAAATGTCTGTTCAAATTTTCAGATCCTTATTCGCCAGATGTATGCAGAATCCCTTGCCCAACATGGTTGCTTTAGATCCGTACATTTCGGCATTTCTGATTATTGTTGACATATTGCTGTAATTCAGGGGTTCCTCGATAATTCATAGTTTCTGCAAGTTGTCTTATCGTGGTGCTTGCAGTATGTAAGGCCTGTCTAATATGATCTTGTTCATCTGTTGGTTACTTGTTATTTGGCAGTAGATACTAACTGATAAGGAAATAAAAAACTCATACAACACCCTGTCTTTCTCATCTTTAAAACGTCAGATGGCATTTCAGGTACACGACTCTATCCTGTAGTTACGCTACTTCTTCCATGTTGGATTTTGATGTGTAAATTGAAACCATTTATGATATAAAAGAAAAATTAAAACTGTTATCTGTGTCAATCACCTTTATTTTGTTTATCTTCTAGTAGATAAATGGTCTACATTAGCATTTATTTTCATAGACGTAGCTGGTTGTCTGTCTTAGGCTTCATTTCATTAAAAATGAGTTGTTATGTCCCACTTGTTATCATAATATGTCACTGAAGGCACACATTATAAACGACGACAAAGCTTCTTACAAGATGATAAATCAAAAGGCATACTATATGTTGTTATGTATACGCGTTTGTGCAACTGGTTATTACTAGACCACGAATTTTTTAGGTCATAAAAAGTGCATTTTTGGCACCTAAAATATGCTCTTTTAGATCTTCATTTCGCCTATATAAAACCTGAAATAGGCCCTAAAAGTATTATGTAGTAGAACTAACTAAAATGTAAAATAAACATTGTTGACATATGAGCATATTGTTACTCATTAAAAAAAAAAGGAAAATATAAATATGCACAACTGCTCAACACAGCAGACGCTATACCACTTTCATGCTCAAATTGATCTCAAAACACTTCAGTTTTCATAAGATAAAAAATATGGTATAAAACACATACAGCCATACGTTGAAATAGTGTAATATGTAATGTAATTAATTACTGATAAACCAGTGGTTTCAAACATTCAGACCATAGCTGGCCACGCGCTAAATAACTAAAATCTTATCTACGTTTTCCGGAGTAAAACTAAGGCGCTTGTCCGTCAGTATTTATTTACAAGCCGGAAAAAAAGTTCTTCCTCAACAGATGTGACAGGGGTGAGTTTTACTTTCGTCTGATATTGGACACGAATGCTGCAATCAAAGAACGAGGATTTTCCGTTACTTATGTATGCTGTTGTATAGAAGTAATTCAGTCGTTTTTGCTCATACTTTTCCTCCCACTTCATTCGGCGCTTCATTAACTTTCTTTTTCACTTCCTTCAGTAAGGATATGCTCTCGTAGGTCAGTCTTCCGAGCCTTCTAATCAAGAAATGGTCCTCGCTATTAATGTGTAGTGGGCTATAATGTATTCCAAGTCTCGCTGGATTGAAGAATTTTGGAGTACGTGCTTTGCAAAAGTTACAGAGGCGGCATCGTACAGTAGATTTCCAGTTACCTTCTGGGAGGTGCTTATTGTAGTCCACTGCTGCTACCCACCTGTTCCAGCGATTAACAACATGTTCTTGTGGCTGGGGAAAAAATTTCTTTTTTATAGAGATTAATTTATTTACGTCAGGGAATTCTACCCATACTTGCTCTGCTATACGGTTGGTACCATGTACATGCAGTATCAAAGGGTAGAAAATTTGAAGCAACTGAAACGCTACAATCATATATGCAGCGGCATCTGGAAGGCAGAAGCACCTCGTTTCTATCCAGACCTTTTGGATACAGCACATTCAAAGTGTGCAATTGTTTGCTACTTACTCTTTGGGAGCTGTTTTGAACAAATCAGGTAAGTGCTAGAAGTGGCATCTGGGTCCGACGTGCCAACAATCAGATTTACAGTCTACCGGAAAAGATTGTCAGTATTTTGATCAACATAAATCCATGTGCAAGATTTCGTAATATTCTCTCGGGTTCTATGCAGTGCGTCAGTGGAAACTGAATTCACATAATTTTTACGCAACTTTGTCTTTGCCGGAACAGTCTGCCAGCAGTTCATTTCAAGAAAACCTTTGAAATTAGGATTTTCTAGATTTCGAAAAGGGATGTTTGGTGCCACAATAGCATGACACAAGTCACCGCTGAAATGGTTCTTTCTGATGGATTCTTCAGATTTCTTTGTTAAAAGCGACTGCTTTAATTTTGATTTTCGTTCAACATTTACCTTATGTAATGCTCCATCTGTATACTGACCCAAGGGGATTTTTCATAACGCACGTTACCAAGGGGTGAGGCAGGGGGAGGGAGCATACTTTGTGCCCACCCGAAAAAAAATTAAAAGAAACAAAAATCGTTAATTGTTGTTGGATTATATCAACAACACACTTTTTAAAGAGATGTCGATTTGTAAGAATGGTCTAGAGACTCAAATCACTTTTTATCACGTTCTTTGCAATATCAACACACTTTCAATAATGTATACTACTGACTTCATGACAACAAAAAAAAAAAAATAGGAAAAATGCAAACTTCGTTCATTGTAGTTGACTTTTATTTTGAACATACCTTTTGAGAAATACTGGTGTATAAATACGGCCCTGAACCACGAACCACCGAATAACACACTTATTGACGAAAGTGAAAACGTTTACGGAGACTTAAATTTGTGGGTAGTATTTAACTGGAAATTTTAAAAGATACATGAAGCCTGGCAGAAGAATTTATTAGAAACAACATACATTTTTCAGGATTTTAAAATAAAAAATTAACTGACTAAATTACAGCTTTTTCGCAAGGCGGGGTACTTACTACCCCCCCCCCCCTTGGTATTGCGAGGGGTAAGTGGACTTTTTATGACTCAGAGCCTACTACAAGAAAGAAACAGGAAAGTGTATAGAGGTGCATATAAAAAGTATTTGGTATTGTTAGAGTACACTGGTACTTAATTTTAGAAAAATAATAAAAGTCAAACAGAAAACATACAATAAAATTTGACAATTTTAGTTTTCCATCTATCCTGCCACTGAACAGATTTTCGTTACAACTCAAAACTTTAAGCAAATAAATAGCCGGTCCATTATTTTAAGTACATGAATGCTTTTACTTATAGGTATGCCATTTTCACACTGCTTACTTTCCCTTTGTACAAAGATTGAGCTCAGTAACCAATGTGTTCTGGTGTCTCTTAGCATGATATTAAAGCAATATTTACAAAATAATATGCTTCAGGAATGCTCTGGCGGTGAAAGATGTAAGGATAAACTTGCACGTCTGACATGACAGGAAAAACTAAGAACATAATTATTCCATCTGTCACATAGTGCGGAAGCTCTAGTAGCCACAGACTTATAGGACTGACTTTGAGTAGAGGGAAAACATGTGTTCTGAGACAATTTTTTAGTGCAGGTTGCAAACATTCAGGGAAAAACTTGATTGATTTATGATCCCTCCCCTTGCGCTTAACACATTGTTGTGTTAATTGATGTATGACCTCCTGGAGACAATACGTCCTTCTGAGAAAGCCACCTCTACCCTCCACCTCCCCCTCTCTTGCCGCTCCGGGAAACCCCTCGCTGATACAAGTACTCTTTTGATATCAAATTAATTGACTAATATATTAATTAACCTCTCCCCCTCTGGCAAATCTCCCCGGCCCCTCCCCTCCCACACCTGGAAATTGACGAGTCCATGCTGGGGAGGAAGGATCTCATAGCAAGAAATTCAATTACAAAGCAGAGGATAAGCTGTTTATTTATAAAATTCAATTTGGAGGGGCTGTATTTCTGTTGCTCATTACTCTCTGCCACATTGGAAGATGCAGGTCTTGTAAAATAAATCGTAAAGACGTAATTGAATAGATCGCTTTTTTCAATCACACAAGGGATACCATGAACATAACTCACCATAATTAATTACACTGTTAATTGTCTTTCGCGCTGACTGCAAGGCATTGTGCGCCTGTATGCCAACCGATTCGCTGGACTGCACCATGCACTGATGTCCAAGAGATGGCACTATGCTCTGTCAGACCCGTTGGTCATGTGATGCTGGACACGAATTTTGAGCATTGTTATAAAACTCTGACTGATGGCTTGGCTGTTCGCTTACGTGAAATTTCGAAAGAATGAGCCTGAATAGTGCGCCTCGGCGGCAGTTTATTCATTTTTATTCTATTAATCAAATGGCCCACCCAATGGTGTAGATATTTCCTGACATCTTCGATGTAGTGTGTGTGTGTGTGTGTGTGTACATATGCTTAAACCCCACCCTTAAATAGTGCAAGTTGCTGTCTTCTCTGGAGTTGACCTAAGTTGGGCGTCTGTTTGGTTTAACCTTCCGTCTGTTAGCCACCTCTGTGAGTTGTTCTGGGTGTCTGTAACGTCTCTCTTGCGACTTCGTTCAATGTGGCCACGTGGCGTTGCCGGCCTTGATTTCTGTGTATTGCATATTGCGCCCCTGTTACCTCAGTGCTTCCATATTGACTCTGGTTTCACAAAGGCACTGTTCTCTTTTGTACTGGACTTGTATTCCCTTCCCGTGTGTATTTATTAAAACTATTTCTGGACAAGTGGTATGGAACCGACCGTTAACGCATGTCTTAGTGAGTTGTAGTTTGGCAGCGTGAGAGCCTCGCCTTGCGGAAGACGACGCCGGCCTGGTGGGGTGGAAGGACGCTCGGACCTGTGACAACCGACGGACGACAGTTCTGCAAACGGCTCACTGTATCAACAGTTACGTAAGCTGCGTCGAAAGCACATTTTGGGGTTGTGTCTCAAATGGTTGTATTTTCTCCTGGAATAGTTCATGGCTTAAGAATTTTACGGAAAGTAATTGTAACATTTTATCATGGTAACGCACAGAGACTTTAACATTTTCAAAGCAAGTTACACAAATTTGAGAAGTTGGTTTGAAAGCTCATTTTGGGGTGTGTCTTAATTTTTTTAAATGGGTAACACTTCTCTTAAGAATTGGAGGATTGCAAATCTTCCTAAAGCACTTGAGTAGGTCTGTAGTTTGCGCTACGTGTTTCTTTTATTTATTGATGACGTAATTAAGCAGGTCAGCAAGTCGAGTTTTGTTTCTTCTTGAAATGTGTGTGAATCCCTAGACTTACACACTACTGAAACTAACTTAGGCTAAGGACAACACACACATCCATGGCCGAGAGAGGACTCGAACCTCCGGCCGGCCGCGAAATCCGTGACATGGAGCCTCAAACCGAGCGGCCGCTTAGGGCGGCTTTTGTTTCTTGTTGTTAAAGAGCACAGGCTTAACAGTACTTTCTTTCAATGTTGCTCGTTGCCTCAATTTATACATGATTCCTGTGCGCATGTCGTATTCTTACAAGGACTTCAGTTCACTATTTCTCCTCTCCCTCCTTTTTTCCTCTGCGTTTCACGTGGCTCCCGGATGTTCAACGGCACTGCCTATTTTTCTTATGGAGGAGCTTCCCATTGAAGGGATCGAAGTCCTTGGTAATGATAGAGAAATAGGGTATACCTTTGTTCTGCGCCAGACCTTGATCTATTTGTGCACCGTCCAGTTCCGGACGGACTTTGGAACGTTCCCGATTTTATAAAAAAGATTTGCGTTATCTCTTGTGGAAAATTCCGCAGCATATTTCGCTACGTGCTGATTTTAACTGTATGTTGTGTCTTGTGGATCAGTTTCCCTGTCCTCAGTTCTGTCGGAAATTGCTAGATTTAGCTCATTTATTTAAACTGCAAGACGATTAGATCTGTGAATATCTGACTCGTCAAATTTACATATTTTACTGCTACTTCTAACTGTAGTCTGGACAGATTCTATTCATCTGATTGACTGCTTGATTGGTTCTTGGCTGTCGATGTTATTCCCACCAGTATTTTGTCGGTGCATAGGGACAGTACAGATAAATAAGGGACGGTCACATAAAATATGGGACCTCTGGTCACCCTACCCCGGTCAGTCCGACGAAGAATCAGCAACGCTGGTGCGCTGTCCCTGGACTATAGTGAAGACTTCCGGATCCACCCATGTGCAACAGTGGCGGGTTGTGGTGTTACACTCTGAGACTGGTAATTACGGCGAGGTAGCCGTCTCTCCCAGTAACGGCTGCCGTTGCTCAGTAGCGTGTGCCAGACGTCGCTTTACTGTTAACAGGCAATCGAGTGCGAACGTCATGTACGTCATCGATCCGTCTGACCGCCTGCCTTAGGAGCTACATTGCTGGGGTACTTACGGAGCGAAGTGATGGCCAATGTTTACCTGACGACACACAACGTAGGTGTCGCTGTTACGAAGGCACCAGCGCATCTCACTGTGCCGTGCTGGGTTAAAGAGCTTTTTAGAGAATGTGACGTGATCCCGTCCTGCGGCTTTGCCGCACTAAATTTCTGCTGAGGTCCGCTGTCTGGCCATACACAAGCGCTGGTGTCGTGTTTTCCCCTGACCCGCTCTCGGTGCTGAAATGTTATTCTTCGCGCCTGCCTCGTGTCGACTCTAGCGTAATGCGAGCAAGATGGCTTCGCTCTGGGGCTTTAAAAATTCTAACCGTTTACTGCCTTGTTGCCGTATAGCAGCAGGTGAGGTTGACCAGCTATCTGGCCAGTGCTGTCCAAGTTAAATGCGCCGGTACAGCTGTTTGAACGTACGATTCCTGCCGATGTGCGCGTAACGTACAGAATAAACTTTTTACTATTATTGTACTCGACTGTACTCGAGACATGTTGGCTTTCGCTCCATGTGAAATGAAATCCAGAGAGATTCCAGTACACGCGGAAGAATACGTGGTGCATCAGTTTTATTCTTGTCAATAACACAGTATACTATCTCTGACAGTGGCTCTTGCGGAAGAATGGATTGTCATTTCTCTGAGCTCGCAGTGTGCTGCGTGGCGTGCGGCCGTGTTTGGCGTTCGTGGTGAGAAGAAGTCGTCGGAGTGCAGTGCAAGTTTCCGCGTGGATAACTAAAGGTGTATTTTGTCACGTTAAGCATTAAAGAGTAGTTCTGAGACTGTAGTTTGGCCCTGAGAGGTCTTCTTTTCGTGACAGTGAACGTATTATTGCGTGCCGTGTGGCGAGTTCCGTTGGCGGAGCGTCAGGCCATTCTCTTCCCTGCCGGGCGCGGCGCGTTGCGCTTTCTGCCGACGGCGCGGAGTGCGGCGGGCTGGCTGCGAGAGCCACAGCTGTCCGTTGCGTCAGGAGTCCCGGACAGCAGCGGCCGACTCGGCGGACGCCGTCTACGGAAAGCTGCCTGCAGGTATCGTAAACTGGCCTGTAAGCTCCTGTTTCCTTGCGCTACCGAGTAACAGCGCGGCGAACTGCGGAACAAATTACACGGCATACTGCGCTTCACGGAACTGGTCGCACTCGGTTAAGAGACGAACTACGTGCGCAACGGATCCATAATTTGGGAATCGACTGCCGTACGGCAAATTTCGTCAGGTGCGCGTTCTGTCTGCCTCACTTTTTTGAAGCATTTTGGACGTGTGCATCGGCTTTTGGCTAAGTTAAGCTCCACGTCCGCGAGTATACGCGGACACTGGAGCATACAATCTGTTAACATTACAGCTTAAGGACATTAGGTGTGAAGAACCCAACAAGTTCAGACCCCTGCTGCCAGTGCACCATGTGTCAACATATTTAACTGACCAGGAATTCTTAGAAGAGCTCTATGAAATAAACCTGAGTGAACACATTACTAAAGACGAGTTCGATATCGAGGTTAAAATAAAATTTAAACAGCACCAAAGGGCAAAAGGACAGTAAACTATATTTTAGAAGTGTCGCCAACAATACGGTTACTGCTGCTTCAAAATGAAAGGGTCTTCATTCAATTTCGATCCTTGTTCATCAATGACTTTGTTGCTGTACAAAAATATTTTAACTGTTGCGTGATTGTCCGGTCACCGATCGAAGCGTTGCGACAAGGACCAGTATGTGGGAGATGTGAAAAACCGGGACACAAAGTGTCGGAATGCAGGCAGGAGAATCCTGTAAGCTGTATACCTATCAAACCCAGAAACAGAACATGCGGTAAGACAGCGGGCTGGACTGTCCTTCATATAAGCAGCCCTACCAAAGACAAATAGAGCGCCCCGAGAACGATGTTCTGGACAACGTCCATTAATAAGGAGTGCTACCATAACTGTCAGAAACCCACCCCCCTAACACATGCAGGACAGACGTAACTAGTTACATAAACAGGCAAAGTTACAAATCGCCATCAACTAGAATGAGAGGCTGGCGGCGGGCCGTTGCCTTGCGGCAAAACATGGGCTTTCTACAACACCCAAATGCCAACACTAATAATCATGTAGGACCTCAGTTCTGCGAGAGAATACAATTTAGGTACTTCAGCATTACCGACTACATAGGAGATATTTTCATGCGGGATACAATTGAATATGAAGTTGCCAGGCACCTGAAACATCATATGTTTGATTGAGCCGTCTTCCAGGCCGGTCTCCTTTTGCGAGTTGACGAACTGGAAGACGAAATGCACACGAGATAGTTCAGAGAAGTGCATCGACGTCCTTATCCTTAGGATGAAGATGTCACAGAGTTCACAAGAAATACAACACCACAGGCAAACACACACAAAGACAACCGTACACTCCCCGCACAACAAGGAGAGTGCAATACAACCAAATGTAAACCCTATATTACACTTGTTCGTTTTGCCTATGGGTGTAGCACACACACTCACTACGAAAAATAAAACACTGAGGTAGCTGAACAGAAAGACACATCCATCACCGCACAACACGAGACACAACCACCCCAGAAATGGACATACACGGGTCACCTTTCACAAACAAGTCGCCGGAAGAGATCAGAAACAACAAGTCGCTATCAGGAAAAATGCTCAGCAAAAACACATCAAATTCCACACGACTAGAAACCATAAAGCAGGAAGAACATGCTGCACTGGAAAATTACTCGAAACCGGAGCAACAAACAAACAGTCAAGAACACCAACCAGACACAACCAAGAACCCCAAGCTGAATAGTGTTTACCACATAAACTACGAAAACTTAGAATCTGACCTACGGCTTAGCAGACTAGAAAACAAGGATAAATTTCAAACAGTTCTTCGCTATTTAATACGAATCACGCATGAAAACAGGGATAAAATCCGCTTCCCAACTACAAGACAAACTGACAGGATGATCCTAAGAGTTGAAAATCTGCCACCGAACCCAAAGAACTAAGTAAGTTTTTGTGGGAGACATGTGCGTGAGGGGGAGAGGGCCTAAACGTAGGGAAAGTATACAAGGACTTCGTGAGAGCACATGGACATGTGTTTCTGGTTTTTTAAAGAATCCACATCTAAGTGTTTTCCTTGACTAGACATCCCTTATGAAGGTAATACAACTAAACTGCCACGGCAGTACCCTAGTAAACATGTAACTAGGTAGGCTCTTGGAAGAACCAAAAGCAGACATCGCCTGGGTTCAGGAACCCTTTCTGGGAAGCGGGAATATTTCAGGGCTCCCCTTACATTACAGCACAATAGTAGGTACACCGCACTCGAAAGCCGCGATAATAGTAGTTAATAAAAACCTCATAGTAACACAGATCACCCACTTTTGCTCTGAACTCATCGCCACGGGATGTATGCCTCATGTCGTCCATTTACGCACAGTACTCGTATGATATAGAACCTTTATTAGACAAAATAAAAGACATTGCACGGCACTCAGAAAGAAAAAGGCTGCTCATTCTAACCGATATCAACGCAAAATCCTCCTTATGGAACTCAGAACTGATAACGGAGGATAAATAGTAGTTGACGTGGTAAATGACTGCAACCTCTTCATACTGTGTAGGGAGGGTCAGCCGCCTACCTACTGCGGAGAGGTGGTGTAAGTAACGTAGACCATTCTCTAGGGAACGCAAAATCTCTTCCGCTAGTCAACAAATGGAGAGTATGGGATAGAGCCACACACAGCGACCAGAACGCAATCACCGTAAGCACAGATATGTCATTACACATAACATGGACCACGAACAGTTGCATTTACTTATAGGAATAGCCGACTGGCAAAAAGCTAGAGATATTGTTGAGACGTCATCACTACACACAGTTCAAGACAGTATAGATTATAAAACGCATATACTGAAAGAGGACCAAGAAAGAGCAAAGAAAGCAGCTATACCACGGGAAAAACTGTGTGGGGACAGAAACAACCATGGTCGACAGAACTGGCAAGATTAAGGAAGGATTCACGGGAAAAAAGAAAGTACTACCAACAAGCAAAGACAGCTCCTGACAGACAGATAAGACTTGACCTGTATTGTGACGCTAAAGAGAAATATCAGAAACAACTAAAGACAACAGGGCAAGACTACGGGACCAATTTCGTCAAAACCCAGCAACAGAACGACATTTGGGGACAACCTTTCACGATAGAAACAGAACACCGACAGTTCTGTCAACACTAAAACAAGCTGACGGCACAATGATCAGAGGATGGACAAGCAAGCAGAATATCTTCTGAAGATGTCGACCCCACACAAGACGAGCGACACCGCGCTGTCCTAAGAGAGAGCATGAGGCAAGCAGACTTAAAAAACCGAAAAGCAACCGGCCCTGACAAGATACTTTCAGAAACGTTAAAACAAACGGTAACACAAATCACACATTTTCTTAGTAACGAGGCGCTTCTAACAGGCAGAATTCCCAACTTTTGGGAAACTACTAATGCAGTAATAATCAGGAAATCACAAAACAAAAAGCAAGAGACCCCAAAACGTACCGACCGATCTGCCCCTTAAACACTCTCTCCAAGGAACCGGGAAGGCTGCTGCCTGACGGCTTAGAACCTCACAGACACCTCCTTGGGCTAACGCCCCATCAATTCGGCTTCGAGGAAGCTACATCAATAGAAGACGCCGTGAACCAAGCACTGAGAGTTACAAATAGCATTAGTGACAAGTACGTGGCCGCCATAAAAATCGACATAGCCAGGGCTCTGACAACCTGTGGTGGCCATCTCTCTTCGCCAGGTTAAGGGAAATGAGGCTATCAGCTTCCCTCCTCAATAGCCTCCTCGACTACTGCAGAGGCAGAGTGGCGAAGTGGAGGGCTGGTACACACAAGGTTGTCAAGAGAATAACGAAGGGATGTCCACAGGGCTCGATCTGTGGACCAATATTGTAGGATATTGTAATCAAGCCCGTGCTGAACATGCTGGATGGTGACGACAGGGTAAGAGGTGTGGTGGCACATGCAGATGACCTGCTCGTAGTGGTGTCAGCCAAGTCGAGAGTAGCAATAGAGACAACAGCCACGCAACTGCTTCAGAAAATTAACACTTGGTGCAAAGAAAATAAATTGAAAGTCGCTCCCATACAAACTGCACATTTATTGCTCAGAGGGAAATTACAGAGGAATCCAAGTCTATAATTAGGCAATACAAGCAAAAAGAGGAAGCAAGCAACACGTTATCTAGGGCTGCCAATGGGCTAAATACAGAGTTTCAACTATCATATCAAAGTTGCAACTGACAAAGCCTCCAAAATCATCCACAAACTAGCAAGACTCAACACAAGTCAGTACATATTACCTATGAAGCCGGTAAGGACCTACCACATTGCAATATTTGACTCTATCGCACACTTTGCCGCAAGTGTGTGGGCTCACAGGCTGAACGTAGACTAACGAGACAATTGCAAAACAAGAGTAGTAGGGCAACAAGGAGTCACGCCACTCTGCATTGTTACCAAATGTGTCCAAGATGGCGGGTTCAATGTGACAGAGATAGATATGGCAACATCGCGATGATGTCACTCCGGGAAGTTCAAATTTTGGCGGGAAAATAGGTCAGTTGCGCTATTTCTCCAAACATATGGAGAGAGACAGACACTGTGTCACGGACATGTGAGGCCTTCCCAGCGAAACTTCTGCAACGCAATCGGAACAGCAGGCACGCTAGCTGTGGGAAACTCACGATGACCTTTCCCTTCGACAGCAGGGGCCCGCTGCTCACTGAGTTTGTGGGACACGACGCCACAATTAATGGCCACAGACATGTAGATGTTTTGCAAAAATTGAAGCGTTCCATCAAGTCCAGAAACCCAGGAATGTTGACGCACGACGTAATTCTGTTGCAGAATAGTGGCCGACCACAGGTCGCCCATGTTGTTTCGATTACCCTTCAGAAGTTTCACAGGAAGGCCCTACTCATGCTTTGGTGGCTGACTGTGGAACAGCCACCCTAAGGCCGGATCTGGCACCCTATGGTTGCCACCTCTTCAGTAAACTGCTAAACAGTGGGTCAAAGGCGCTGGTCCTGTCTTCAGTCGTGCCTTACTTTCAAGGTGGCACTAGGCGACTGAAAAGGACGAAGACTATGTCACAAAATTACATTTTGTCTGTCATGAGTGTGTCAAGATATGTAAAAGTTTTAAAGGTATGGAAAGTAAAATGTATGACCGAAAAATACATTATGCAATCCTTTCGGAGTGATCCTTGTAAAAATACGGCCACCCAAGGCTACACGGTAAGGCAAACACAAGATATTTACACAATTTTGTTCGAGATGGTTGCCGACGGGCAGTTCGTAGAAGCGCGCACACTGCACAATTGTTTCTACATATGTGCCTGACGTAGCAAGCGTATCCGCATGGAGGTGTGCGGCCAGCTTGTTCGACGCTCGCGGGTCTGCGTGCCGATAAATCCCGCTCTCTCATCGACAGTCGCCATCCGTCGCAGAGCGAACGTCTTTTCGCCGCCCGATTTCCGTTAAACGCGATCAGCCATCAGTAAGTCACCTGCAGCGAGCGCACGCTGGCGGCGACACGGAATGGCAGCCGCTGCAAAGCTGCTGCCCAGAATGAGACCAGCACTGGATGTGTAGCTCGTCATGTTTCCTGTCTTGTACATAGATAACCGCTGAACTACGCACCAAACATACTGACGTAAATGGAAAGTCTAGCTCCGTGAAGCAACAGTCGATATGAATCACACTTCTTGGAGATGTTCTTCACATAACAGCCATTGAATCAGTAAACTTTCACTCCGTTTGGAGGTGATGTCCGTCATGTGGCCATAACAGGTAGAAGAAGACTGAGAAGCGTCGTTAGGCTGTTAGTTCAATAGATATGTTGTATTTTCCATGTGTTTTGCTAATACATAGCAATTTCTCGTTCGTCTTCCGCACAACATTTGCTACTTGATAGTTCCAACTTAAGTTGTTCGTAGCTATAAACCTAGGTATTTAGTTGCACTGGCAGTTCCTAGATTTGTGTTGTTTATCAAGTAACCGAAATTTAACGAACTCTTTAGTATGCATGTGGATGACCCCCACACTTTGTATCATTCAGATGGAATTGCTAACTTTAGCATAATACAGATACCCTGTATAAATAGTTTTGCAATTAGATTTGAAATTCTGATGACGTTACTAGACGGTTATCATCTTCCGTTTTAATTGATGACTTTCCTAATTACTTCGAACTATCACCTCGCTGACAGGAAATTCTCTCCAGCTACAAGTGCTATTTATATTCGTTATTTGTAGGATAGAAATGTGAAAGCAGTAACATAATTATACAGATAATTTGTTTGTTTGTGATATTACATTCGACTATTCCTCATTTACAAACAAACTAGAAATGCGTAATCTCCTGGCATATACCCTGGTCTAATTCCAGCTTCACCCCAACCTGCGCGATATCGGCTATCGTTGTGTAGTCAGAAACCCATCACAAACACAGTTCTCGCAATACCTGACTGGAAGATCTTCTTCTTCAACCCACGCTCCCAGTCCAGCTGTGCACCTCTGAGAGGAATACAACTTGTACACGATCTTTTCCTATGGATCATTCCGTTTCCATCGGAATTTCTTAGCTCGAGCTTGACATTGATCTCCAGTCGACGTACAGCAGCTTCAGTGTCAGTAACATCATCAACATCACGCCTCTAAATTACCATCAGCATCACATTCATACATCGTCACACCAACGTATCTCGTTCCAGTTCATCAAACTTGCGCTTTTTATCATCCTTTTTCTTTAAGATTGTTGCAGTCATTACCTTTACGAATGAAGAACAGATACATCAGTACAGCCAGCTCGCCCCAAATTGCAACGAAATTGTGAAAATGAAAAAAAGGGTATTTGTGATTTTTAATTGTTGTCATTGAGAATACTCAGTTAAAATGCAAATAAAAAATTTCTGAAGTAAGTGATAGTTAGCATAACCGTATTAAATAATTACATAAAGGCAATTCACATCAAGCCATCAGCAACTATCTGAGGTGAACTTATCATGCACTGTCTGCTTCGTATTTCGTTCACTGGGCTTCTTTGTCTAAGAATCATGATGTACTTACAAACTGGGAGAATACCAGTTTGTCACATAGTCAACAGTAACTCTGCAGGCATTCATTGGAGGCTTGCGTGTAGGCACTGTGGAAATGTAGCACCTACTATTTTTTTCCACTTCATATTATCAATAGTGTCTAATACAATGAATTCTTTATTTATACTTGTACAATGTACATAGACTGCAAAAATCGTTACAGCAAGAAGGAGTTGTCCGATGTAAACGAAAGTTGGGGGCGTGTTCGTGCATCTTCTAACAATCCTACCACAACAAAGGTAAAATTTAATTATGATTGTAGTGTTGCTCACGTTGCTAAATATTGCATTTTCGGGCAACAACAAAGTTACGTTATGTGGCAGGTGTCATTAGAGCACAGTTAATAAAGTCATTTCATGAAACAATGGATAAACTAGGCACTCGTCGTGTTTCCCACGCTGGTCTCGTTGTGAACTCATTGCTCAATCGTCGAAAATCTAGGTAGTGATGATTCCAAGCTCGGATGCAAAGAGGCCTAGGTGTTATTCTGCAATACTCAGAAGTTTAATACATGTGTTTCATAAACCATTCTTGAAGATTAAACTTTTGCAAGTTAGCAAAATGGTGATGTAAAAAAGTAATCAGCACTCCGAATCTAAGTTACCTTTCTTTTTTATTACTTTTGTTGCAATATCACGTAACTCACAAAACATCACTTCGCAGTATACAACATACTTGAAAATATCTTCCTCACTGTTAAAGTTCACATTTTATAAACTGACTACAATTTGCGTCTATTCAACATGACGACCAAGACGTGACTCTCTAACAACCGGTTACGCGCCCAAAAATCAGAGTTACAAGTACGTCAAAGATCATAGTGACAAAAGAAAGAATTCACATAAGAATAATATCATTGCAATATAAACATATCGATGTATCAAAGTACCTCTACATTAATGAAATCAAATCTGAATGTTGTCTCATAAATATGTTAACTACTTTACAGAAACAAAGTAGAATATTGTTGGTATCGAGAGGTAGAGGTGAGGTACCGTAATGGTTACGTATTTCAAGTACCATTACAATTTGGAAGATTGTGTCCGCTCTGACGTCGCGGCGGTCGCAGAAGAGTGTCGCTAGCAGCGCCACTGTGAGGATGCAAATCAGGTTTGCTTTAAATACTCGATGTAACGGCCGTGAGCAATAATTATCTTTGAGACTGGACGTGGTGAGCTCATGTTAGTCGAGAATGCCTATAAGGCGACAAAGGCACTGAGTTTGAACGAGGTCCTGTAATACGGCTACGAGAAGCAGGATGTTCCTTCTACAGTACTGCACAAGGACTGTGGCCACTGAAAACAACTGCTGGCAGCGGTGGTCACGAGAATGTACGGACCCCGGACGACCACGTGGCAGTACCGAGAGGAGAGACCGTCGTTTCCGGCGTATCGTTCTGGAGCGTCGAACTGCGTCTGCAGCAGCAGTCTGAGCAGCAGTTGGCTCCACAGCGACACAGCCAACTGTAACGAGTCAGTTACATCGAGGACAGCTAAGAGCCAAAAGCCCTGCAGCGCCCTTCCTGCTGACCCCAAATCACCGCCATTGGCGACTTCAGTGGTGTCAAGCTAGAGCTCAGTGGAGGGCTGCTGGAGGTCTGTTGCGATTTCTAATGAAAGCTGGTTCTGTCTCGGAAGCACTGTCGGCCAACTGTTGGTTGCCGCGCTCGTGGTCGTGCGGTAGCTTTCTCGCTTCCCACGCCCGGGTTCCCGGGTTCGATTCCCGGCGGGGTCAGGGATTTTCTCTGCCTCGTGATGGCTGGGTGTTGTGTGATGTCCTTAGGTTAGTTAGGTTTAAGTAGTTCTAAGTTGTAGGGGACTGATGACCATAGATGTTAAGTCCCATAGTGCTCAGAGCCATTTGAACCATTTTTTGTTGGTTATAGGGAAGCCAGTTGGTGACCTGCAGCCAACCTGTTTGCATGCTAGACACACTGGACCTACACCTGGAGCTGTGGTCTGGGGTGCGGTTTCGTATGACAGCAGGAGCACTCTTGTGGTGATCCCATCCACCCTGACTGCAAATTCATATGTCAGTACTGTGACAACGAGTCGTTGTTGTACTGCCATTCATGTACAGCATTCCAGTGGTGGTTTCCAACAGGATAACGCTAGCACACAACCGCTGCTGTAACCCAACATGCTCTACAGAGTCTAGACACGTTGCTTTGACCTTCTCGATCACCAGATCTGTCTCCAATCCAGCACATCATTGGACGACAACTCGAGCGTCATCCACAAACAGTATTAACCGCTCCTGTACTGACCGACCGAGAGCAACAGGCATGCAACTCCAACCCACAAACTGATATCCGGCACCTGTACAGCATAATGCATGCACATTTGCATGCTTGCATTCAACAATGTGGGGGTTACACCGTTCATTACTGTACCAACATTTCAAAATTACATTAATCTGTGATCTTGCAATGTTGATCACTTAAAAGTCTTCCCTAGACAAAAACATCCCCGAAATTTCATTTCTCTACATTAATTACTTTTTGGTGTTGCGATATTTTCTCCTTCAGATTGTAATCATTATGCTTAATGTCAGAAGACATCCATTAATTTATGAAAAAGATACAAAAAACCTCGCGTGGAATTCCGCTTCACTCTTCGAGCAGTGTGGTTTTCGGTTGTTGAGCGCATGCGCGCACAGGAAGCTGTCACAGTAGGTGCCGCGAGGGAGAGGGAGACACAACACTGTCTCTTCTGCAGTGCCGAATCTGACGAGGTGACTGCTGCTGGGAGACGGATAGTCTTCTTTTTTAACCCAGCTGTGTTGTGCTTAAAAACGGTGATTCATTTTAATGAATGTGATAAATTGTTGAATGAGATTATAACTCTGTTTCCAGCTGTTCTTTCCGATTACTTTTCTTTCAATTCTTTTGCGAGAAAGAAAACTTTTAACCATGGCCCTGTATCCCCAAGAAATAAAGTCTGTGACCATAAACCACAGGGTTCATGAAAATACACTCCTGGAAATTGAAATAAGAACACCGTGAATTCATTGTCCCAGGAAGGGGAAACTTTATTGACACATTCCTGGGGTCAGATACATCACATGATCACACTGACAGAACCACAGGCACATAGACACAGGCAACAGAGCATGCACAATGTCGGCACTAGTACAGTGTATATCCACCTTTCGCAGCAATGCAGGCTGCTATTCTCCCATGGAGACGATCGTAGAGATGCTGGATGTAGTCCTGTGGAACGGCTTGCCATGCCATTTCCACCTGGCGGCTCAGTTGGACCAGCGTTCGTGCTGGACGTGCAGACCGCGTGAGACGACGCTTCATCCAGTCCCAAACATGCTCAATGGGGGACAGATCCGGAGATCTTGCTGGCCAGGGTAGTTGACTTACACCTTCTAGAGCACGTTGGGTGGCACGGGATACATGCGGACGTGCATTGTCCTGTTGGAACAGCATGTTCCCTTGCCGGTCTAGGAATGGTAGAACGATGAGTTCGATGACGGTTTGGATGTACCGTGCACTATTCAGTGTCCGCTCGACGATCACCAGTGGTGTACGGCCAGTGTAGGAGATCGCTCCCCAACACCATGATGCCGGGTGTTGGCCCTGTGTGCCTCGGTCGTATGCAGTCCTGATTGTGGCGCTCACCTGCACGGCGCCAAACACGCATACGACCATCATTGGAACCAAGGCAGAAGCGACTCTCATCGCTGAAGACGACACGTCTCCATTCGTCCCTCCATTCACGCCTGTCGCGACACCACTGGAGGCGGGCTGCACGATGTTGGGGCGTGAGCGGAAGACGGCCTAACGGTGTGCGGGACCGTAGCCCAGCTTCATGGAGACGGTTGCGAATGGTCCTCGCCGATACCCCAGGAGCAACAGTGTCCCTAATTTGCTGGGAAGTGGCGGTGAGGTCCCCTACGGCACTGCGTAGGATCCTACGGTCTTGGCGTGCATCCGTGCGTCGCTGCGGTCCGGTCCCAGGTCGACGGGCACGTGCACCTTCCGCCGACCACTGGCGACAACATCGATGTACTGTGGAGACCTCACGCCCCACGTGTTGAGCAATTCGGCGGTACGTCCACCCGGCCTCCCGCATGCCCACTATATGCCCTCGCTCAAAGTCCGTCAACTGCACATACGGTTCACGTCCACGCTGTCGCGGCATGCTACCAGTGTTAAAGACTGCGATGGAGCTCCGTATGCCACGGCAAACTGGCTGACACTGACGGCGGCGGTGCACAAATGCTGCGCAGCTAGCGCCATTCGACGGCCAACACCGCGGTTCCTGGTGTGTCCGCTGTGCCGTGCGTGTGATCATTGCTTGTACAGCGCTCTCGCAGTGTCCGGAGCAAGTATGGTGGGTCTGACACACCGGTGTCAATGTGTTCTTTTTTCCATTTCCAGGAGTGTATGTGACCTTTAAAAAGTCATTCAGTCAATAACAAATTCAGATCAAACCACTGCAGAGGCAACAGTAATTTAAAATACCTGAACGATGTTAATTTCAAGTTTTGGTTATTCTAATGAAATTATACCTCATGCTGAAATAATTTACAACCAAATGCACTCTCAAGAAATTAGTGTATTTAAAGGTAAAACACATATAACAAATTTCATAAGTGTTTGTTTTAGGATTTGCCGACTGCCTTGCCGCAGAAGTAACGCCGGCTCCTGCCACATCACCGAAGTTAAGCGCTGTTGGGCTGGGCTAGCACTTGGATGGGTGACCATCCGATCTGCCTGACGCTGTTGGCAAGCGGGGTGCACTCTGCCCTGAGGAGCTACTTGATTGAGAAATAGCGGCTCCGGTCTCGTGAAGTGACATACGCCCAGGAGAGCAGTGTGCTGACCACATGCCCCTCCATATCCGCATCCAGTGACGCCTGTGGGCTGAGCATGACACGGCGACTGGTCGGTACGGTTGGACCTTCATGGCCTGCTCGGGCGTAGTTTAGTTAAGTTTCATTTTAGGATTAAGAAAGTGGACGTTCTGTGAGAATCCTTCAAATACACCCACGCCAAAACAAGGGAAGTGTGTGATAACGGACAAATAATCTTCCAATGAGCTCACAGAAGCTGCTAAATTGTTCAACAAGGAATGCTTCATCAGATTCAAGAGTGAATCTGCAGCTTATCTCTAGAATGACAAAAAAATCGTGAAACTGAGCAAAAAGTATTCTGTTGTGGGTCTGATATTCTCAAATATTGCAGATTAACTGAGCTGCTGATATTTACCTTGAAAAACAATCTTGTAGATGTTGTTTGTGAAATTACTAAACTTATACAAAGTGTTGTTAACAGTTCCCATAACTACATGAGAGGCAGAATGCTGATTTTCAACGCTGATAAAACAGTAATTTTACGAAAAATCGCTATGAATTCGAAAAGACTAAATGCGCTTAAAGCGCTTTCAATGGAGAAAAACATTCTCAGCTGTCATCATCCAGAGAATAAGGAACAAATTTTTCATATTTTCGCACAAATTAAAAAAATAAGAAATGGTTTAATTTTTAAACGCTTAGATCAGGCTCGAACTGTAGCAATTTAGGTTCTAGTGAGTAAAAATGTTTGATTCTGTAATTTTAGGATTCTATCAAGTTTCTGAAAATTCTGTTTTTATACACGTTCGTTTCTGTTCACATCACATCTAAACTGAGGCCAAAAATTTTCTGGAGCAGCTCCCTCACTATTTTAGCTACGAACCGACAGTGCAAACATAGTTCAGCAAACCTGATCTGCTGTACTCATGTCAGGTGTCCGGTCTTGTCCCTAAATACCCTGAAATCTGGACACTGTAACGGATCGGGCGTGTCTGGTCCAGTGGTACAGTGTCACTGAATTGCCTACTGCAGCAGCAAGTCGATATAAATAACAGTAAATGGTGTCACGTCTACTGTAGTGGTTACTTTAGCTGGCACAGAACTGAGCGTCAGCGCTGGTCGTTAGGGTATTCATTCCTTGGCGTCAGACTTCTGAAAGCAAATCAACAGCGATTATGGGTTGCGAGCAGACCACGTGAAGGAAAAGCGAGTCTAGACGAGCCATTTATAGTAAAATCTTAGTTGACCGAAACCTCTGCAAACTACTGAAAAATTTCAAATAATAAGGAAAAAAGGAGCATGTACTGGACGGAGATTCGAGGCGAGGGTGTGCTGGGCCGCCGCGGTTAGCGGGGAGAGGTGAACGCTGACGTGGAGTTGCCTTCCTACCCACAGACTCACCTGTCTAAGCAAAGCTACAATGCCAAAAATAGTGCATCCGAGTGGCTGTTTCTTTCCATTGAGTATGCATTTTTGTGCTATGGCGACTAAACGGGAGCATGTTGTGATTACTTTCGCTGACCAGCTAGCTACTACCCATGAAGCTGAGAAAGTAATTTTACTGAAAACGTTGCAGCTAATTACAGAGTTGGTGCTTCTGTCGATTCAGAATGGGTCAAGTCGTGATCTAAATTTGTAGAGTAAACTGTGGAAAATCCAACAGGAAAAACAGTGAACACTTCCGAGCAAAAGAGATGCCTTTTCCGGCTTGAAACTGCAAAAAGAAGCTAAAATATTGGCTGTTGCTAAGCGAGGAAAGAAAAGATTTTTCTTCGAGCGGTGGGTGGTTAATCGGGTTTAGAAACAGATATGGCATTACGCAATAGAATGTGTGTGGACTAAAGTTATTTGCAGACCCGGACGCGATATGTTTTCAAAACAAAATTTGGAGATTTCACCCAAGGCTATACTAAGCATCGATTTTAGATTTTACAATGGCCTGAAATGGGAGTTAATTTCAAGATGTTGTCTCGAAAACCTTTCAGCTCCCTCAAATGAAACGTCTGCTTCATGACAAAAAATGAAAAAAGAAACGCTTCCGGCACACGTAGACTGCCCCTAATGTGTTTCGGGAAGGTATTCCTGATCAACGGTGTTTTTGGATAACTTGTGAACTCATTGCCAGATGGTTTAGTGGTCAGTTCGTAGCGAAAGTTGAAAAGTTATAACTAAAAAGGTCTGCTTAACAAAGACATCGCATGAATTATTAATGTGCTTACATGTCGTTGCGAGTTAAAAAGTTGCGATATTGTTGTGTTTTTCTTGCTCCAAGTGTTACGTCTGTATCTGTCACTGGCCCAAAGCATAACAGCATTTAATTGGCGCTACCTGGAGCTGTTTGTGAGAACGATCCAGCAAAATACTGACATGCAAAACAACAGTGCGAATGATGCGATGAGGGATTTAAATATGAAATATATAATTTATTGGTGAATGTAGGCCTGATAATGTCAAAGCAGAAATTCTTCATAGGTGCTGTAGAAAGTTGTATGATTGGCATGAAGAAAATGATTCGTAAAATTTTGAGAACTTGACAGATATTGTAAGGAGAATTCGCGGGTAAGGAGACATTCATACTTGCGATGTAGATGAATGGGTAGTGGCGGACGATTCACAAGAAATATCGGAGCAAGAAACTATGGAAACAGTGTTCCAGTGAAACAACTGACGCGATCGAATAGGCGAAGTAGATAATGTGAAAGACAGAGTGACACCGGCGATAGTTTTCGAGTAATGGTGGTAGGTCTGTATTAATAATTTATCTTTCAAAAACCTACTTGGTATAGTATATCACAGAAATCACGGTATATGTTTTGTTTGTTTCTCCAAGATTTTTTGAGCAATGCATTGTGTCAACGGCAGCTGTAGTCCTTCTAATGAAACGATGGCGGGACATTGCTGCTCGAAAACGTGGCAGAGACACAAGAAACAAACAAAAATTACCGACATTTTCGAATGAGTAGTTCGCATGCAACAAACAACTGTATTACGTACAGCGCATTGTATACGAACGTAATGTAATCCTTAAAAGGTAATTCTTACTTTCATAAAGAACATAAGAGTTTTTTTGAATTCGTTTGATCTTCAAAACTTTTTAAAAGTACTTGCTGTTATTACAAGACAAAGTACTGCAGTACATCTTAGAGGTTCATGGGCTAACTAAAGAAACTGTTACCCAAAACGTCTTCCCCTCTTTTAATTCGGTTGTACTGTATAATACCAATCGACAAACACGGTGCACAGTAAACCGGCCCCAGTTGCAGGAATCCTATTTAACGGTTTCGACGACAAACAAAAATTTGATTTTCAATGTTTCATACAATTACTGACGGAAATTAAAAATTTTAAATGTTGTCACAATTTGTCGTTAAGACGTATAATCTTACGTTGCAGGTCAAACACTCTTGCTCATAAACTAAGGATAATTGCAGAATGTGGTGCCACACAACGTTGTTGTTGTTGTGGTCTTCAGTCCTGAGACTGGTTTGATGCAGCTCTCCGTGCTACTCTATCCTGTGCAAGCTTCTTCATCTCCCAGTACCTACTGCAACCTACATCCTTCTGAATCTGCTTAGTGTATTCATCTCTTGGTCTCCCCCGACGATTTTTACCCTCCACGCTGCCCTCCAAAACTAAATTGGTGATCCCTTGATGCCTCAGAACATGTCCTACCAACCGATCCCTTCTTCTGGTCAAGTTGTGCCACAAACTTCTCTTCTCACCAATCCTATTCAATACTTCCTCATTAGTTATGTGATCTACCCATCTAATCTTCAGCATTCTTCTGTAGCACCACATTTCGAAAGCTTCTATTCTCTTCTTGTCCAAACTATTTACCGTCCATGTTTCACTTCCATACATGGCTACACTCCATACAAATACTTTCAGAAATGACTTCCTGACACTTAAATCTATACTCGATGTTAACAAATTTCTCTTCTTCAGAAACGCTTTCCTTGCCATTGCCAGTCTACATTTTATATCCTCTCTACTTCGACCATCATCAGTTATTTTGCTCCCCAAATAGCAAAACTCCTTTACTACTTTAAGTGCCTCATTTCCTAATCTAATTCCCTCACCATCACCCGACTTAATTCGACTACATTCCATTATCCTCGTTTTGCTTTTGTTAATGTTCATCTTATATCCTCCTTTTAAGACACTGTCCATTCCGTTCAACTGCTCTTCCAGGTCCTTTGCTGTCTCTGACAGAATTACAATGTCATCGGCAAACCTCAAGGTTTTTATTTCTTCTCCATGGATTTTAATACCTACTCCGAATATTTCTTTTGTTTCCTTTACTGCTTGCTCAATATACAGATTGAATAACATCGGGGAGAGGCTACAACCCTGCCTTACTCCCTTCCCAACCACTGCTTCCCTTTCATGTCCCTCGACTCTTATAACTGCCATCTGGTTTCTGTACAAGTTGTAAATAGCCTTTCGCTCCCTGTATTTTACCCCTGCCACCTTTAGAATTTGAAAGAGAGTATTCCAGTCAACATTATCAAAAGCTTTCTCTAAGTCTACAAATGCTAGAAACGTAGGTTTGCCTTTCCTTAATCTTTCTTCTAAGATAAGTCGTAAGGTCAGTATTGCCTCACGTGTTCCAGTATTTCTACGGAATCCAAACTGATCTTCCCCGAGGTCGGCTTCTACTAGTTTTTCCATTCGTCTGAAAAAGAATTCGTGTTATTACACACAACGTGGCACTCCAAAAAACTGGCGCTAAAAGCATAGGCACATAGGCAACACACACGACACAGATTTGAAAGTCCACAATATTGGTGATAAGTTGAGAAAACCGCTCCGGAACACATGTGTTACAAAGCGCCACTGTTTCCTGCGCATGTACCCGGACATCAGTATGGGATATGATCACCATGCACATGTACACAGGCCGTACAACGGGTTGGCATACTCTGGATCAGGTGATGGAGCAGCTGCTGGTTTATAGCCTCCCATTATTGCATCAGTGCCTGTCGGAGCTCCTCGAGTGTCGTAGGGGTTTTATGACGCGCAGCGATACATCGACCAGGAGTATCCCAGACGTGCTCGATGCGGTTTAGGTCTGGAGAGCAGGCAGGCTGCTGCATTTGTCTGATACCTTTTGTTTCAAGGTACTCCTCCACAATGGCAGCTGGGTGGGGCCGTGCGTTATCATCCATCAGGAGGTGGGACCCACTGCACCCCTGAAAAGGCAGACATACTGGTGCAAAATGACGTCCAGATACACCTGACCTGCTACAGTTCCTCTGTCAAAGACATACGGGGGTGTACATGCACCAATCATAATCCCACCCCACACCATCAAACCACGACGTCCATACAGGTCCTTTTGAAGGACATTAAGGGGTTGGTATCTGGTTCCTGGTTCACGCTAGTTGAACATAACATGGGACCACTGTTCCAGTGACCATGTACTGTGTTCTTGACACTTAACGGGCTCTCCTGTGACCAGGGGTCTGTGGAATGCACCTTGTAGATCTCCAGGTGTCTGTTCAATCGTCTGTAGACTGTGTGTCTGGAGGCAACTGTTCCAATGCCTGCAGTAAGGTCCCTAGCAAGGCTACTTGCAGTACCCGGTCACCATCTGCGGGCACTGGTGGTGCGATATCGGTCTTCTTGTGGGGTTGTACACTGTGGACATTCCGTACTGTAGCGCCTGAAAACGTTTCCTGTCTGCTGGAATCGTTGCCATAATCTTGAGATCACACTTTGTGGCACACGGAGGGCCCGTGCTATGACCTGCTGTGTTTGACTAGCCTCCAGTCGCTCTAGTATTCTACCCCTCAACGTCATCAGTATGTGTTCTTTGAGCCATTTTCAACACACAGTCACCATGAGCGTGTCTGAAAACTTCTGTACGCTTACTCGCTGCACCGTACTCTGACATGCAGCAGCACACCTCAGCGTATGTGGACTGCTGCCAGTGCCACTGTGCGACTGTGCGACTGTGCGACGACCTGTAGGGAATCAGTCTACCCATGCCATATAGAATTCATATGCTTTCCATTGTGTGCCAGCCTAGTCTGCTGTAACTAGCTATGATGTCACAAATGTTGTGCAATACCTTAAAAGTAAAGTACATAATCTGAAAAGTTAATAGCATGTCAGAAGTGATGATAAAATGATAAGGTGTTAAGTTTCAGTTTAGTAACTTTAACAGATTTCGAAATTTGGATGTTTTATGTAAAAAACATTAGTGCAACAGGAAGGAGCTAGAAACTTCAAAATTTATATTGTGATTCCTTTTTCACTGTAAATTAATGGAAACGCCATGCTGGATCTCACAAAATAATATTTTGATTGAAATTCATGATTTTCTGTTTTTGTGTCCTAAAAGTACAGAAGCAAGATAGATTAAGTAAATGATCAGACAAAGCTAGGATGTTTACATTTAGGTTGAATGTAGACACGCTATAATAACAAAGATGTGAGAAGTTTACAAAAGGTAGCTATAAAATTGTAGCTGTAGCGTCTCTCCAAAGGGCACGTTCAGAGCTCATCTATTGCATGCATTGCAACTAAAATAATTCTCACGCCAAAAGTATTTAACCTAGCCACATCAGAATTTTATTATAGATACTTACATAAGTGGTGATTGCAGAATTAAATTGAGAGCTTCATCGGCCTTCAGCGAATGAGGCAATTAATTATTTAGTAACTTGAAGTGGTGCTCTACTAGCCCCGGCGGCTGGTCAGGAAGACAAATTTTGTCGGCTGCACCTTCCGCGGTCCGCACCGTAGCTGTAGCTGTATAAATAAGAGCGTGCGAGCTAGAGTCAGGCCCCAGTTCTCTTCTAGATTCGTACCAACGCGCACTCCATGTTGGAAGCCACGTCGCGTCTGTGCAGTTGCAAGGAACAGCCTTGGATGCTGTATTACGTTAACTCGGTATGCACGTAACAATGACTTCGCATTGTGGTAAAGTGTTAAATATGGAACGACTTGAGTGATTTATTCTCAGTTTCCGTATGTCGTATTTTCACGTATCGCCGCAGGGCATACCTTGTACCATTACTAGCGTGGCGTTTGATGAGTATTAACATCAAATTTTTTGGTGAGCGTTCACTTTGAACATTTACACTGATAACAATTATTGAACACTTTCATTATCTAGGAATAATAGGATCCGTGCAATAGACTCTGAACAGCTCTGATAGTATAAGAGCTAACAGTAGCATTGCTTGGGTAAACTTTTGTCTGGAACTTTATGCTGTATCGTTTTCAGAATATAGTGAAACTTCTTATAGTAAACTGCATTTTCTATGAATCCCAGACATCATCCTCAGTCCTCAGCGTAATGGACTTTGAAAGGTGGCTACACTGAGTCACAGCGCCAGAGATTGCGCCAAAGAGTATTATTCCGCCACCTCCACTGGCTGTGCTTGTTGAGAAGTTGTCGTGGAGAGTGCTTGTTGAGAAGTTGCCGTGGGCAGTAGGAGTTCTGATGTAGCCGTGACTAGTTGTGAGCATGTTGTGTGCAGTTGTTCTGATGGGCTAGACAGCCGATGCCGTTCGATTGCGGATGTTGTAATGATCAGAGTGTATGTTTCGTCAACATATATGAAGGTAAAGAAAATTTTTTTTATTTCAAATGTCCTAACTAACAATGTCTCTTGGTCACAGGTTCAGCCAACAAAGCATCTGGCTTGTGTTCATGTATTAGAGTGTAATTTTGGTTTCTATATGCAATTATAGTATTTCTGTTTTTTTAAATTACTTCATTGTAAATGGCGTTTAAAGCATCTTGTCGTATTGAGGAAGAACCGTGCCAGATGTGTACGTTGAATCACACTTCCACACACAGAACAGTTACACTTGTGCTTTGTTGTTTCGTAGCTTTTATAGTTGCTGGGGACTTAATTAATTAATTGTGTTAACGAAAGTTTTCTTTCATTTTTGTTGTTATTCTATGCAGTCAGATTGCGTACTAATACTAGTCAGGGCCAACCGGTTACGAAACTGCGTAACCGGACAGACAGCCACAAAAATTAAAATTATTTGCATTATATTTAATTAAGCCCCCATGCAACTTCAATGATCATATAACTCTATTTCTCCATAAGAGTGGGCAGAGTGAACTTTAATTATAGGCATCACATTTTTGCTAATCACTTTCTGGTTGCCAACATTGTAGTTAGAGAGCCTGTGTTTTGAACGGCAGCAACAGAAAAATTTCCACCCACCGCCCTGCAGACCGAAGGTCAAATGCACTACATGGTCATTCTGCGAGGTGATTTAAACACGCAAACTGCCCACCAGAGTGTTGTTTCACCATGTATCGGCATTATCCTTCATTTATGAACATGAGTGTATTACGGTTAGAAATGAAATGAAATGAAATGTCGTGTGACGAGGGCCTCCCGTCGGCTAGACCGAGAAACTGTGTATTCGTCTTGGGATGGCATAACAGATCGCGAGCAAATACCAAGAATAGATTCATTCAGTATATGAGATGAACGCACTTGGCACGTTCCAATACAATTACCACAGCACTTCAAACATTTATGGAATTCTTTTTGGCTGAGCCCATCACAAATAATGGTAGGACAAAAATTTATGTAGTAAGACTGACGCATCAGGCATGACGTTTTAGTTCATTACGTATTTACTACAAACTCTATTCACAGACAGTATCCACATATACGACTGAATGTAGCTCCATAATGCACTGTACGGTGTACAGCTCAGGACAAATCATGCGAGAAACACTGAGATGTGAGGAAAACTGGTTTATCCTTCAAATGGAGCGCAAATTGCCCAGGCTATACTCTTGCAGTATCTGATAAAGAGAGCACTCAGCGACACCCAACCAGCTTTAAACATAATTCCAAACATTTTCTAAACTTTCTCTCGCTTATATGCTTAAAGTCTAATAATGAGAACCGAGCGAGGTGGTGCAGTGGTTAGCACACTGGACTCGCATTCGGGAGGACGACGGTTCAATCCCGTCTCCGGCCATCCTGATTTAGGTTTTCCGTGATTTCCCTAAATCGCTTCAGGCAAATGCCGGGATGGTTCCTGTGAAAGGGCACGGCCGATTTCCTTCCCCATCCTTTCCTCACCCGAGCTTGAGCTCCGTCTCTAATGACCTCGTTGTCGACGGGACGTTAAACACTAATCTCCTCCTCCTCCTCCTCCTAATAATGAGCACATCAACTCACTTGTAAAGTAATTATAAACGTTGATGCTGTTTTATACGTGGGAGTTCTACACTTTTAAAAAATCTGTATTTTACAGATATACAGTAAAACTAACTAAACCATTGTTTTTGTAAGCAGCGGTCCCGAGACTGCTCTGACATTACACTGTAACCTAGTCTACGTTCTGCAGTTCATTTCTTATCTACTTCAACATTAATTTGAACAAATTTACCGTACGCAATTCGCGGTGCAGGTCTACTATTTCTAACCTCAATCTCTATGTTCCATTATCAGATTAACTGTTTACCCGATGTCACAGATCTGATGCTGCAGCCCTGTGCTCACAATTCGATTCATAAACACCTTAATAAGTAACTCCTCTAAATTTCTGTAATCTGTACCAGTATGTTACAGAGCCATCTGTTCTCCCAGCTCGCCTACGTCGATTGAGTCGCTTATGCACTCCTGTGCGGTAGTGTTCAATCATGGATGGTAACCATTTATTTATTTATTTATTTACACGTCAAGTTCCGTGGGACGAAATAGAGGAGCAAATCTCCAAGGTCATGAAACGTGTCAGTACATGAAATTACAGCATAAAAGTAAAAACAGATAAAAATATATGTTTATGAACGCAAAAATGTTAGACAATAAGTTTAAGTAAACGCAATCAGCAGTACAATAAGGATCAGCTAACTTTTTCAAGAAACTCCTAGACCGAATAGGAGTGACCCATGAGGAAACTCTTCAGTTTCGATTTGAAAGTGCGTGGATTACTGCTAAGATTTTTGAATTCGAGTGGTAGCCAATTGAAAATGGATGCAGCAGTATTCTGCACACCTTTTTGCAGAAGAGTTAAGGAAGTCCGATCCAAATGCAGGTTTGATCTCTGCCAAGTATTAGCCGAATGAAAGCTGCATATTCTTGGGAATAAGCTAATATTGTTAACAAGAAATGACAGTAAGGAATGTTTATATTGAGAGGCCAATGTCAAACTACCCAGACTAATGAAAGCGTCGACAAGAGGTTCGTAAACTTACACCACTTATTGCCCGAACTGCCTGTTTCTGGGCCCAAAATATCCTTTTAGAATGGGAAGAGTTACCCCAAAATATAATACCATATGACCTAAGCAAATGGAAATAAGCAACATAGACTAATTTTCGTGTCGAACGATCACTCATTTCTGATACCATTCGAACAGTAAAAATGGCAGTATTAAGTCGTTGCACAAGATCCTGAATTTGGGCTTTCCACTATCGGAATACCTGGAAATTTGAACTGTTCAGTTTCACTAATCATATGCCCGTTCTGTGAAATTAAAACGTCAGATTTTGTTGAATTGTGTGTCAGAAATTGTGAAACTGAGTCTTACTGTGACTTAGCGTTAGTTTATTTTCTACAAGCCATGAACTTAGGTCATGTACTGCACTATTTGAAACCGAGCCAATGTTGCACACAACATCCTTTACTACCAAGCTGGTGTCATCAGCAAACAGAAATATTTTAGAGTTACCCATAATACTAGAGGGCATATCATTTATATAAATAAAGAACAGGAGTGGCTCCAACACTGATCCCTGGGGCAACCCCCACTTGACAGAATCTCACTCAGACCCCACATCACAGCTGTTATCAACATTGTGAATAATGACCTTTTTCTGCCTGTTGCTAAAGTAAGAGGTGAGCCAATTGTGAGCTACTCCCTGTATTCCATAATGGTCCAACTTCTGGAGCAATATTTTGTGATAGACAATCAAATGCCTTAGTTAAATCAAAAAAATATGCCAAGCATTCGAAACATTTTGTTTAGCCCATCCAGTACCTCACAGAGAAAAGAGAATATAGAATTTTCAGTTGTTAAACGACTTCTGAAGCCGAACTGAACATCTGATAGCAAATCCTGTGATCTAAAATGATCAATTATCCTTACATACACAGCCTTTTCAATAACTTTTGCAAACACTGATGGCATAGAAATAGGTCTAAAATTATCTACATTATCTCTTTGTCCCTTTTTATAAAGCAGCTTTACTACTGAGTACTTAAATCACTCAGGAAACTGATCCTTCCTAAAGGAAAAATTACAAATATGGCTAAATATAGGGCTAAAATGTGCAGCACAGTACTTTAATATTCTGCTCGACACCTCACCATAACCATGAGAGTCCTTAGCCTTCAGTGGTTTAATTATTGACTCAATCTCTCTCTTGTGTGTATCACAGAGGACTATTTCAGACCTCAAACTCGGAAAGACATTTGCCAAGTAAGTTATATGATTTCCTGAAAAACAAAATTTTTATTTTAATTCACCAACTATGCTCAGAAAACGATTATTAAATACTGTACATATATCTGATTTATCAGTAACAGAAATATTTTTACTGCAAACTGACTTTATATCGTCGAACTTGTACTGCTGACCAGGCACTTCCTTCGTAACTGACCATATGGTTTTAATTTTATCCTGTGAATTAGCTATTCTATTTGCATACCACATACTCTTTGCCTTCCTAATAACATTTTTAAGCACCTTACAATACTTTTTGTAATGGGCTACTGTAGCTTGATTGTGACTACTTCTAACATTTTGATATAATTCCTTCTTTGTTCTACAAGATATCCTTATCCCACTATTTAGCCACGCAGGATTCCTATTACTGCTAGTACCATATTTAGAACGTTCTAATGGAAAGCAACTCTCAAAAAGCATGAGAAATGTGTTAAGGAAAGCATTGTATTTACCATCTATGTTATCGGCACTGTAAACATCCTGCCACTCTTGTTCCTTGACAAGGTTTAAAAAATTCTCTATTGCTGTTGGATTAACTATCCTACATAGTTTGTTATTAAATATGACATTGGTTTGAGTACAAAAGCGTTTTAGTGTTAAAATTTGTGCATCATAGTCTGAAAGGCCATTCACGCTTTTACTAAAAAAATCCCATCTAGTAATGAAGAATGAATAAAAATATTGTCTATGGCTGTGCTACTGTTCCCCTGTACTCCAGCTGGAAAAAGCACAGTCTGCATCGGATCATATGAATTTAGGAGATCTACCGACATCCTTTTTCTTGCACCATTATATACCAAATTTAGGCGGAAGGAGTTTTCAGTGGCACAGAGAGGACTGGTGTTGTCGTACAGTTCTTGAGCACCAGGTTTTTCGCCAGTGTTGTGAATTAAAATCCAAATCTCTTTCCAGTGTCTCATCAAGTAAGGGCACGTGACACTTTTCATGGGGATCTGTGTGTCTCATGGGGACATTGCGTGTGTGAAGTCCTAAGGGACCAAACTGCTGAGGTCATCAGTCCCCAGACTTACACACTACTTAAGCAAACTTATACTAAGAACAACACCCACACCCATGCCCGACGGATGACTCAAACCTCCAGTAGGAGGGGCTGCCCAACCCGTGACATGGCGCCTCAAACCGCGCGGAACCTCCGCGAGTTATAGGGACATAGGTGCGGCATGTATGGTAGGCTTTCTCATGTCGTCATACAACACAAATATGATCCAATGCTACATAGACACATATTTTAAAACCACACCACCTATATTCGAGAGACACACTTAACACACAAGTTCCACACTTCGCGAAGGAAAGTTGCCAATGCATGTGAAGGAAGCAAAGACTTCCCAATCAGGCTGCTCAGCCAACCCCTCGGTGTCTCCAAGACAGTCATGCATTACAGTTTTACTCTTGTCTATTCCCTGTTTCTAATGTTTATCATCCACGTTGTAGCACCATGTAAAACGATACTCTGTAAGATTCAATTTATATTTGATATTAAAATAATTCCCTCTTTCTTCGGGAAATTGTTATCGCTATTGCCAGCCTACATTTCATATCCACAAACACCATGCTACGGTAAGAAATGGACTCAAACTCTTGAAACCAGTAACGTGCTTACTACAGATGTTGTTAGCAAAAGCCGATCTATGGTAAGTAACGGACGGAGTTTTAACTCTTGAAACCAGGTTAAAGCTAACTGCACATGGCAATAATGCATACTGCCAAACAGCATATAATGGGTGGGAACAAAACTCTTCGCCAGTGACATGTGCAGCAAGCTCAAATCTAGTTTCAAGAGACTGAATCCCATTCGTTACATACCTATGGTGTCTGCGACAAATGATGACATGAGGCTCGTGAGCGAGCGATAGTGAGCGACTTCTGGATACACGACACTCCAGCAACATGTAGCAGCATGGGGCTAAATGGTTGCACGTCGTGCGTGCGAACGACCATGTCGTGCTACAAGGTGGCTGCTTTGAGCCAACCAGTTGTTTCTACACTCCTGGAAATGGAAAAAAGAACACATTGACACCGGTGTGTCAGACCCACCATACTTGTTCCGGACACTGCGAGAGGGCTGTACAAGCAATGATCACACGCACGGCACAGCGGACACACCAGGAACCGCGGTGTTGGCCGTCGAATGGCGCTAGCTGCGCAGCATTTGTGCACCGCCGCCGTCAGTGTCAGCCAGGTTGCCGTGGCATACGGAGCTCCATCGCAGTCTTTAACACTGGTAGCATGCCGCGACAGCGTGGACGTGAACCGTATGTGCAGTTGACGGACTTTGAGCGAGGGCGTATAGTGGGCATGCGGGAGGCCGGGTGGACGTACCGCCGAATTGCTCAACACGTGGGGCGTGAGGTCCCCACAGTACATCGATGTTGTCGCCAGTGGTCGGCGGAAGGTGCACGTGCCCGTCGACCTGGGACCGGACCGCAGCGACGCACGGATACACGCCAAGACCGTAGGATCCTACGCAGTGCCGTAGGGGACCGCACCGCCACTTCCCAGCAAATTAGGGACACTGTTGCTCCTGGGGTATCGGCGAGGACCATTCGCAACCGTCTCCATGAAGCTGGGCTACGGTCCCGCACACCGTTAGGCCGTCTCCCGCTCACGCCCCAACATCGTGCAGCCCGCCTCCAGTGGTGTCGCGACAGGCGTGAATGGAGGGACGAATGGAGACGTGTCGTCTTCAGCGATGAGAGTCGCTTCTGCCTTGGTGCCAATGATGGTCGTATGCGTGTTTGGCGCCGTGCAGGTGAGCGCCACAATCAGGACTGCATACGACCGAGGCACACAGGGCCAACACCCGGCATCATGGTGTGGGGAGCGATCTCCTACACTGGCCGTACACCACTGGTGATCGTCGAGGGGACACTGAATAGTGCACGGTACATCCAAATCGTCATCGAACCCATCGTTCTACCATTCCTAGACCGGCAAGGGAACTTGCTGTTCCAACAGGACAATGCACGTCCGCATGTATCCCGTGCCACCCAACGTGCTCTAGAAGGTGTAAGTCAACTACCCTGGCCAGCAAGATCTCCGGATCTGTCCCCCATTGAGCATGTTTGGGACTGGATGAAGCGTCGTCTCACGCGGTCTGCACGTCCAGCACGAACGCTGGTCCAACTGAGGCGCCAGGTGGAAATGGCATGGCAAGCCGTTCCACAGGACTACATCCAGCATCTCTACGATCGTCTCCATGGGAGAATAGCAGCCTGCATTGCTGCGAAAGGTGGATATACACTGTACTAGTGCAGACATTGTGCATGCTCTGTTGCCTGTGTCTATGTGCCTGTGGTTCTGTCAGTGTGATCATGTGATGTATCTGACCCCAGGAATGTGTCAATAAAGTTTCCCCTTCCTGGGACAATGAATTCACGGTGTTCTTATTTCAATTTCCAGGAGTGTATAAAACGGCGTCCTAACCTGTAGAATACTGTAGGTGGGGAGTAAGGCTAAAAAATTAGGTTTACTTAAGAAAATAAAGCGAAAAGGAATGTAGTGCATGAAATTTACAAAGGGAGGAATCTCTAAGGAGAGTTTCTTGAATATCATCAACTACGAAGATCACCAGACAAATTCTTCGAGTACACATGTATGAGCAGAGGATCATTCGACTATCCCATCCATAAATTAAATACGAATGTTTTTTAGATGATCAACAACTTTTAACAGCCAATAAATGCGGAGGAATGACTACTGCATGGCTAACAACGCTAAATACAACCATAAGTATACAGATTGATACCTCTGGGCAAAAGTTAGCTGTGGTGTAGGGGTAGCGTATGCAGTTGATGATTAAGTATCAGCTAGAAGTCCTGGGTTCGATTTCGAGGCGTTCTCATATTTTTACTGACTCAGTTACAATTCTGTATACTAAATTTTACGTATACTGTTTACACTGCATCGCTAAGTATATTTTTAAGGTCTTGCCAAAGAACTTAGTTTTCACACCTATCCCAGTATATCAAATACATTTAATTCCTAATATATTACAATGAACCATGAAATGTTACGGATATTTGATGTTGCGAACGTAATTCATCAGCAGTCAATGTGAAGGCCAAGCATTTCAATTACTGTAAATGGTTTGTAAAAGTAAAGCTTAGAAAATTTTTGAAAAGAAAGTCAAACTTTTTTGTAATGATTTGTCTAAAAGTATGAAATAAAAAATATTAGGGAAACGTTTGGTGCCCCTCATTTTCTGTTCATGATTTAGAGCCTTTGAAGGCACATATACCGTTTCTCTGATCTACTTATTTCTTATACACAAATCATTTCATAAAATATTTGGCTGATTCCTTTCATTTTTTAATTTCAAGTTGTAAGCATGATCTTACTGACTCCTCGTTTACCTTAATAATGTATTTGATTCGAAGGAAGCCTTATGACATTTAAATACCGCACGAATGTATCTTTTTAAGTGCAAAACTGGTGGGTCTTGAACAGATGAAAATTTTGACACTTTATTTACGGCACCTTTCCATCAAATGTTCCAATTTTTCCTCGGCTTCGTAATTAAATTATTGTTAATTTCCTTGATTACTTTCAAGCAGTTAAATACTTTCATGCAAAACTAGACCTCATGCCGGTCACTGCGATACCGCGTTTACCTGTTTCCCTCCCTTTGTTTAGCTATGAAAATTTGGACATAACCTCATGGTGTAAGTTATAGGAAGTCTTGATTTCGCTGTGCTCACGCGTTTACAAAAACGTATCGAGCGTTAATCATATGATAAAGTTGTCCTTTCTGCGTGCTGACATTTCCAAAATTCGTCGTTTCTATATCTTGAACCTTTTATGAGATACGACGATTTTTACGACGACTTGATTCCCGAAGCGCAGGAAAGGTTCGGACGCGCCGCGTGCGACCCGTCCGCGGATATAACAACAAATATCCCAAGAATGAAAAGAGAGATCATTCCGGTCTCAACTTCAAATACAATTTGGATATAATGGTTACATTTCATACGCAATAATGTATGCCCTTAAATGAACTATACGGAAAGTCTACACAATGTGATTTGCAAATTCTTAAGAATTTCGTGCAGCCACGTACTCAATTTAGTGCAGCACAGTAACTATGACGAATAACGAATATAAATCAGACCTTTATCGTTTAAAGATATGAAGCTATAGGTTGCGGAAGAATCAAAATTTTTCACGGAATAGTTTTCTTAAAATCGGATGTTAAGTAATTCATAGCTGCCGTTGCGTCCGCTCACTGCTTTGCCGAGATGACACGTGGCTGTCTCTCTGTGTCGCGCGTGCTGCAGCGACAAGATTCAAACACATTTGAATTCAAACGTCGCCAGTTGCAGCGCGGCACACGCAGCGATACAAATGTCGCTTACGTAGGACCCTTCCGTAACTACATTGCGGTTGTGTTTTGTCACCAACAGCTGTCGCGCGCTGTCGCTCGCTCCTGTCGCTCGCGTAGGACAAGGTCTTAGAGATTCACAGCTTTTCACTCGTTTTATTAATGCTGGCCACTGTTGTGTTTTCAGCACCTTTATCTACTTGAAAATGAATATAAGATGGAAATTGCAATCGTGGAAAATGAAATAAACAGTAGAGTGAATACGATGTTATTTTAAAAATTCAGTGAGACTGAGTTCTTCCACAAATGTAACAGCAGAAAATTTCATTCTTCAGTTTTTCAATTGGGAAACAGAAACAGAGGTAGAATACACTAACTGTTTCTGTACACTTGCATTAGTGGAATACAGCGAGAATCCTGTTTCCTGAAAAAGGAGACGCCTGTTCAGCGATCAAGATACTGAAACGGCAATGCATACAGTTCTACGCAGCTCCTGCGTTCTTTGAAATTGCAGTTCTTACATGCAACTAGAACTCTGAGAATATTCCTGCTGTCTTACAGGTCTTGTAAATCATGTAGAACATTTCTCTTGTGTTTTGTTCTCCGAAGGAGCTTAATAATTCTGGAGGAATTTCGTTTATCCCATCTGCGTGGTTTAGACTTATGTGCTAAAGTTCTTGGCCGCGCGGGATTAGCCGAGCGGTCTCAGGCGCTGCACTCATGGACTGTGTGGCTGCTCCCGGCGCGGAGGTTCGAGTCCTCCCTTGGGCATGCGTGTGTGTGTTTGTCCTTAGGATAATTTAGATTAAGTAGTGTGTTGCTTAGGGAACGATGACCTGTAACGTTCCCTGGCAAACTCACGCTATTAATGAACAAGAGTTTATTTGTACCATATACGCCGCTCTGAGCAAGTTGTATATACCGTAATTATTGAACAAAAAATATTATTGAATTTTGTGTAAAAGACATCTGTTATTATCGTAATATTTTTTTGTAATAATATTCTCTCTGTATTTAGGATAGTAATTTTTCTATATTTGTTATGTGATTGTGAAATGTGTCAGTATCTGCGATAAGAGAGATGTGGAAGTTAGCCAGAGGAGAATAATATTGTCAAATTACAAAGAAATGTTAATAGTCAGCAGTAGTATAAAAGAACCATGTACAGCGTATTCTTTGGTCTTCTCTGTCTAGAGCTGAATGCGAGAGGAAGCTGTGTCGAAGAGATTTATGATTGGGTAGACTTCTTTTGCCTCTGTCTAGATTTAGCCGCCATTAGAGGAGGCGTTACAAATTAATGTGAGTTGAATTATTGTTTGATCTAAATATATCAGAATTTATCAAAAGTGTGTATTATTAATGTAAATTAGCTTGCCCATATCATCTATAAAAATTTCTTTAAAGAATTTTCAGCATTTTTAGCGGTGTTGCTGGGCTGTGCCGCGACCGATCAATTAGCAGCGGCGGCACATTTGAAAAATTGTTCCGCTAAAGGAAAAATCAACCAAACCCGTAAATCAGGAACAGATAGATAAAAATTAACAGTGAATGAAGAAATTGTTCTTCTTTTACAGTGATCCTGAGACTGATGAATTTTTTTAAACTAATTATACGTTTGTGCATTCGTAGGCGGATAGTTAATGTTAGTTAACATTGAAATTAAACAATTTTGGTTCTTTCAAATAACTTAAATGTATAGCGAAATAGGTTTGATCAGTGATAATTAAATGTCGGCTTGGCAATAATTAACCATTTTCTGATAATAGAGATAATCTTGTGCTCCATAGTTAACGCCGGCATAGAATTCAGTAAATATTTAACAGAAAAAACCCACTGCATTCAGAAAATGTGTGCCAAGGCCGAATGATGTAAAGGATTTAAATTTCAACTAAATATTCTTAATCAGTTAATATGAGTTCACGTAATTTTTAAATGTACGTAATTCTTTTGAAAGTTAATTTTTTATTACAACACGTAAATAAGAGAGAGGTTCTACAACAAAGTTCGTACTTACAGAAGAAAGTTAAAGAGAGGCAAATTAAGTAACTAAAAGCAACCATAATAAATAATAATTAATAATTATTCTTTAACGAAATTAATAGCAGTGATTTCGTTAAAGACCTTAGCAGTTAAGTCCCATAAGATTTCACACACTTTTTTTTAATTCTTCTGGCGGTATGCGCCGACAATCCCAATTTCATCTTCTTACTTTTCTCGTTTCGTAATGTAGTTATATGTCCTCTATGAAACCCTTCTACGTATTCCTTTCACCCTTCAGCCATCGTTTCTTTTGGTTTACTGCCTTGTCATCGCACTGCGCGATCAGTCTTCAGCTGCTTGTGTTTTCTTCAAAGGTTTCCATAATTTCCCCTAAGCGGCAACTATGGTTCCTGTTGTCCGCTAGCCATAGCAGCTTTATTTTTTCGGTTTTTTTAGGCACTTGCACTTTACTCTCTTTCTAAGTTGACGATTTTTTTATTGTCTCCTTCCATCATTCAATTTGGCAACTGTGTTACAAGGATTTTTGATGGGACTTGCCTTTTTGCTCAATTTTTTTCCTTGCAACCTTCACTAATCCATCTTCGAAAGTACCAGTTCTTCACTTATTATAAACGTTTCTGTTCCGGCGTAACGCCAAGCGCCGACACGTCGGCCAGGAAGTTACAGCAGAGAGGGCTGCGAGACGACGCCAGCCAACAGGACGCTGACCGACCCCTCTGTAGGACTACAGCGAGAGAGTGGCGCTATCTACACCAAGAAGATACACGCGCCCGAGTCGGAGTCCAGGTGGCCTACGACTTCTGCAGCAGTGACTTAAAATCAGTATTCCTTCTCTTGTGCTACGAATTGTGTCTACTGAGGAGAATGCTTATGTTTCACGCCGCTCTTTGCTTGCGACGTCTCATTGAACATTTATCAAAGCTAAGTACTGTCATTTGCCTTACTGCAATAAACTTCACTAGTACGATTTGCTTGAGTTGTTGTCTAGCGATCCGAGAAGGCAGGCTTCCTAGGCACCCTGTATCCGACGAGTGGGCAGGACACAACACTCTCCACTATTTCATTTTATTACTTCATAATGCTCCTTTGGAACTCACAAGTAATGGTTGTTTGAACTTCTCCATCTCCTGTATTATCTAATTCATTTTAATTCCTTCAACTTTATTGTATATTTGATGACTAATAAACTGTAGTTGGAGACTAAATGCCGGCCGGAATGGCCGTGCGGTTCTAGCCGCTACAGTCTGGAACCGAGCGACCGCTACGGTCCTGCCTCGGACATGGATGTGTGTGATGTCCTTAGATTAGTTAGGTTTAATTAGTTCTAAGTTCTAGGCGACTGATGACCTCAGTAGTTATGTCGCATAGTGCTCAGAGCCATTCGAACCCATTTCAAGACAAAATCTGTCAACTGAAAAATTTTGCGGTTTAAAATCTAGTTTCTTAAAATCTATCCTAAAATTATGTGAGCTACCAATAGATTCGGTGCCTCGTGGTATTTTCCACATGCAAAGTCTTATTTCGTAATGATTAAATTGATCTCAGTCCAAATTCCACCAGATTCCTCTCGTTTCCTTTCACCCTGGTCCATGTTTCCCTATTATTTTGTCCTTCCCTTTCGTTTCCTACTATCGAAATAAAGTCCTCCATTTCAAATTCTTGTCTCACACTAGATACTGAATATTTTGCTTTCTCAGTCTACGGAGCTACTGGACTAATATTTCTGTATTGCCGTGGTGAGTGGTGGCTTTGGGTCTATCTTGGCTACCATAATGCGTTCACTGTGCTGTTGGTAATAATTAACACTCGTTTCTAGTTTCTTATTCATTGTTAGATATTCTCCTTCACTATCCCTAATGATTGTGTGTTAATAACACTAGACAAGGAATCCTGTTCTTCCGGCCATCCAGATTTACTCATCTCGTATCGCTTTCCTAGTTCTCTAAGCTACCTTCACGATTGAGGCAACTAACTGTCTACGCTCCACACCGCAGAGCGTCAGATTTGTTGCTTCATGTGTCAACATCGCTCTGATCAGTTCCTGGCCTGACTTTCTTATTGGCGACAACATTCCACTCAGCAGGACACCGTAACTGTGCCGTGCAGGAGAGCTGCGAGGCATTGAGAAGTATAGCGCCTGCAGTTTACGACTGCTTTCAGCTCTTCGCAGTACCGGTGTAACAGGCGAGTTTTAAAAAGATATAAGCCTGGATCAGTCAGTTTTTCGTAGTTTTGTCTACATAAGTACTGAAAAGTACTGCTGCCCCTCTTCGGGAATTTTATGTCAGCCTGGCTTATCCACGAATACGCTTAGGAGCTAGTTGCAGGCAAAGAAATTACTTATTTTAATCTTAAATAAAACGAGAAAATTTGAAGACAGTCCACTACACTTCAAATTTGTTTGCCTTGGTGGAAAGTTAACTTCTAATTACGCCATGTGCGTCACTGCATGGAGTTGGTGGTAAATTATCCTTCGAGCTCCTGAGTGATGATGATGATGTTTGGTTTGTGGGGCGCTCAACTGCGTGGTTATCAGCGCCCGTACAATTACCCAATCTTTTGCTCAGTCCAATTGCGCCACTTTCCTGGATGATGATGAAATGATGAGGACAACACAAACACCCAGTCATCTCGAGGCAGGTGAAAATCCCTGACCCCGCCGGGAATCGAACCCGGGACCCCGTGCTCGGGAAGCGAGAACGCTACCGCGAGACCACGAGCGGCGGACAAAGAGCTCCTGAGTGATGAGCAGTCCTTAGTCCAACCTTGTTTACTTTAGACAATTGACTGATACCTAGCATACAGTATTATTTCACCAATGCTACCAACACTGCCACTTTACCGACTACAGTTTGGTCTGAAGATTGTAATGCTGCTAAATTCGGTCACCGAAAACAAATAATAATCTTTCTTGACTGTTTCAACTTCATTCTTCGATAGACATACGTCTGAAACTCTTGGTCGCGTCATTTCCTGGACCTCTGCGATCCCTTACCTTCCAGACATAAGTACGGTTCTTTCAGTACCTGCAACACAGTCGGTCTGAAGCGAGTGTTCAGCAGCTCGGCTTAAGATTTTTCTAATTGCAAATGATAAATTTTTTCTTCTTTCTTTTTCATTCTATTCTTTTGACGCTATATGTAATACGTCTTTGATGGTTTAGAATTCTTTTTTTCTTCTGTAGTATGAAATGTAAGCGTGTTTTACTTTATTCATTTTGCTACACGAATCAATTATTAATGGAGAATGCAAACATTTGAACTTCTTTCTGATCTCACTTGTAATGCTTCTGTTATATGCAGCATGCAAAACTAAAAACAATATACAGAGCTGTTATACGAAATGTTATGCATGAGAAATAACGATAGCAGTTGTCAAGCAGAGAGAGTCAATGTGTGTGTTCTGTGACGTGTAAACAGGGGTGCGCTGCGTAACATGATAGTACCGCTTCAGGTAGAAGCAAAATGGCTCTGAGCACTATGGGACTCAACATCTTAGGTTATAAGTCCCCTAGAACTTAGAACTACTTAAACCTAACTAACCTAAGGACATCACACACACCCATGCCCGAGGCAGGATTCGAACCTGCGACCGTAGCAGTCCCGTGGTTCCGGACTGCAGCGCCGGAACCGCTAGACCACCGCGGCCGGCTCAGGTAGAAGCACACGCAAAACTTGTGGATGAGTTCTTGTGTTTCACACACATTTCGGCTGGACATTAATGCGAACTTTATGAAAGAAGATGTTAAACTGAATACTGCGAGCTTCGTGGGGTGCTATAAACAGCAGTGACCACGCATACACGAGTGGACAGAAGTCATCACCATTGGAACAAAATCGTTTGCTTCTAATGGAGTTACACAACTTAAATTCCTGTTATACACTCCTGGAAATTGAAATAAGAACACCGTGAATTCATTGTCTCAGGAAGGGGAAACTTTATTGACACATTCCTGGGGTCAGACACATCACATGATCACACTGACAGAACCACAGGCACATAGACACAGGCAACAGAGCATGCACAATGTCGGCACTAGGACAGTGTATATCCACCTTTCGCAGCAATGCAGGCTGCTATTCTCCCATGGAGACGATCGTAGAGATGCTGGATGTAGTCCTGTGGAACGGCTTGCCATGCCATTTCCACCTGGCGCCTCAGTTGGACCAGCGTTCGTGCTGGACGTGCAGACCGCGTGAGACGACGCTTCATCCAGTCCCAAACATGCTCAATGGGGGACAGATCCGGAGATCTTGTTGGCCAGGGTAGTTGACTTACACCTTCTAGAGCACGTTGGGTGGCGCGGGATACATGCGGACGTGCATTGTCCTGTTGGAACAGCAAGTTCCCTTGCCGGTCTAGGAATGGTAGAACGATGGGTTCGATGACGGTTTGGATGTACCGTGCACTATTCAGTGTCCCCTCGACGATCACCAGTGGTGTACGGCCAGTGTAGGAGATCGCTCCCCACACCATGACGCCGGGTGTTGGCCCTGTGTGCCTCGGTCGTATGCAGTCCTGATTGTGGCGCTCACCTGCACGGCGCCAAACAAGCATACGACCATCATTGGCACCAAGGCAGAAGCGACTCTCATCGCTGAAGACGACACGTCTCCATTCGTCCCTCCATTCACGCCTGTCGCGACACCACTGGAGGCGGGCTGCACGATGTTGTGGGACCGTAGCCCAGCTTCATGGAGACGGTTGCGAATGGTCCTCGCCGATACCCCAGGAGCAACAGTGTCCCTAATTTGCTGGGAAGTGGCGGTGCGGTCCCCTACGGCACTGCGTAGGATCCTACGGTCTTGGCGTGCATCCGTGCGTCGCTGCGGTCCGGTCCCAGGTCGACGGGCACGTGCACCTTCCGCCGACCACTGGCGACAACATCGATGTACTGTGGAGACCTCACGCCCCACGTGTTGAGCAATTCGGCGGTACGTCCACCCGGCCTTCCGCATGCCCACTATACGCCCTCGCTCAAAGTCCGTCAACTGCACATACGGTTCACGTCCACGCTGTCGCGGCATGCTACCAGTGTTAAAGACTGCGATGGAGCTCCGTATGCCACGGCAAACTGGCTGACACTGACGGCGGCGGTGCACAAATGCTGCGCAGCTAGCGCCATTCGACGGCCAACACCGCGGTTCCTGGTGTGTCCGCTGTGCCGTGCGTGTGATCATTGCTTGTACAGCCCTCTCGCAGTGTCCGGAGCAAGTATGGTGGGTCTGACACACCGGTGTCAATGTGTTCTTTTTTCCATTTCCAGGAGTGTATTTACAATTTAATGAAGTCCTGCACATGTTAAAACATTAACGGTCTTTTTGGAAACATTTGAAGTGTTTCATATATGTGAAACTGGCTCGTTAAATTGTGAACTTAGTCCGCCCCGGTAGCTGAGTGGTCAGCGTGGCAGACTGTCAATCCTAAGGGCCCGGGTTCGATTCCCGGCTGGGTCGGAAATTTTCTCCGCTCAGGGACTGGGTGTTGTGTTGTCCTAATTATCATCATTTCATCCCCATCGACGCGCAGGTCGCCGAAGTGGCGTCAAATTGAAAGACCTGCACCAGGCGAACGGTCTACCCGACGGGAGGCCCTAGCCACACGACATTTCCATTTATTTATTGTGAACTTACAAACATGGTATGCATGCTAAAAACAGACGGACTTTAACTTAGGAAATGGTGAGTTAAAGTGAATTTTACACCACATCAAAACTGTGTACAGAACAATAATAGAAAGGATCATGTGTGTACTGAACGTTATGGTCGCACACATTCGATCGTGGATCTATGCAGCAACAATTAGTCCTGGAAGACTGTAAGCAAAGGAATACGGCAGAGGATAACAATACAGTCAGGAGAGTCACATGATAACCAAGAGGATGCAACCACTGCAGTACACAACTGGTGGAAGTGCTTTAACTATACCGCGACAGCCAACGAGCTGTCGTTGATGTAGCAACTCATCGGCCTCGTACAGATAAGCTGCAACAGAAAGCGCTGTCTCTCTCCATGTTATCAAATGGTAATTTTGTATTCTTGTAATGAATTTTCGCCACCTTCGCTCATTCTTTAAATACACGTAGTTTCGGTTAAGGTTGTTTCCAATCAGTGGTGACATTTCTGATACCAATATTAATGCTAGTCATTGTCATTTACCAGCTCTAGCTTTCTCTTCATTTTGTTATAGTTATTATTGCATTTTTGTACTTACCTTTTGGAGGGGTGTGTTTACATAGATGTGCTCAGTGGTTCCATTAAACAGATTTACGTATTTGATTGTGGTATGTGGTAAAATATGGCCTCCGTCGTTAGCTTTCGGGCTCTGACCAATAGAAGCAAGGCTACTCGCTCGCTATTGGTGCAACGCACAAACTTTGATAGCTAACTACCCCAACTATGTTTACATTCTGTAGACCGTCAAAGCCATGGGTCACGTTACATGTTTTTGCATCAACAACTGAGGAAGTTTACAATTCGTTCGATCATTATTTTAAAAATTATTTATGAGATTTGTAACTTATACTCCAGCTATTCCACTTCTTTTTCTATTAAAATGATACGTCCCGTACGTGCAGTACCGACTTACTAGTATTCATTTGTCACTTTCTCCGTAGTAAAATTATCCAAAGATAAATTTTTCCTACGAGCGAAAGCCTTTCTTTACATATAAACTGTGTAGAAACGATGTGATGTAAAACATTACAACAAGTAGAGAATACATTACATTTCATTTACACTTAAATATAAAATAAAGAACAGAATTAAAGATGTACTAAATACATACACTTATCATTAGACATGTACATATACATAAGGAAAGAGCACATTGAAGGTTTCTGTGAAGAAGGGGACTTATCGGTTACTGTGATACAAGAAGAAACTGGAGTCCATAGAGGGTCCAGCATCACAGTCAGAATTTGAAAGGTCTCTGGAAGTGAGATCAACTAAGGCAGAAGGGATATTTAACAGTCCATCAGAAAGTGTCGTTTCTGTTTGTCTTATTGGGTATTTATTTCAGTTACCTTAATCACTACACTGTAGTAGTAATATCTCCTTGTGATCCAAGTTTCATGGAGGTATGTTTCTTCGCAGTGACACATTATGCATAAGTTATTTCGTCCTCGCGGCTTATACACCAGTCTAATAGGACTGACAAAAAAATTAGAACAGTTGAAAGAAACAGGCCTCCATTTCTAGTATGACGAAGTAGAGTATAGTGTTTTACGGATACGTTAAGCGAGATGGGGTGGCAGTAATCGAAACAAAAGCGTTTCTGGTTGTGGCCAGATATTTTCTCAATGTTGCTATCGCTTACACTCTCGTCTCAGTGCCAAAATATTTTGTTGACTACCATCTGCATAACGATAGTAACAAAACAAGGGAAATCAGAGGTTGCAAGGACAGATTTAGGTGCTCATTTTTCCCACGTCCTGTTTGAGAGTGGAACGGTCAAGAAATAGTCTGAAAGTGGTCATATGTACCCTCTGGCAGTTAAGTGTGATTTGCTGGGTAATCGTGCAGATGTGGAGTTATGTGCTTGTCTCTTGTACCGTGGGACAGAGGTTCGAAAATCGCCTCTTGTACTGTGGGGCAGTGGTCTGCGAATGTTTTATATTATAATCATTAGATAAAGTTTACACACGAAACGTTGTTGTAATATTTGAAAGCTATCCATGACTTAATTGAATGAAACCCTGAACTTTGATAAGCGATACACGAATTAAATTGCTTAGTGAATAAGTAACACTCTGTATCTTGTCTAACTGAAAGCTAAGTCGTTCTGTGTCCCTGAAAAAAAACATGAGTGCAGCGATTGCTCTGTGAGCGCAGTCCTGTAAAACGAAATCTCGGTCTGCGACCAACCTACCTTGTAAGCTGAAAGAAAAGGCATTTACATTTCTTAATACACTACTGGCCATTAAGATTTCTACACCAAGAAGAAATGCAGATGATGAGCGGGTATTCATTGGACAAACATATTATACTAGAACTGACATGTCATTACATTTTCACGCAATTTGGGTTCATAGATCCTGAGAAATCAGTACCTATAACAACCGCCTCTGACCGTAATAACGGCCTTGATACGCCTGGGCATTGAGTGAAACAGAGCTTGGATGGCGTGTACAGGTACAGCTACCCATGCAGCTCCAACACGATACCACAGTTCACCATGAGTAGTGACTGGCGTATTGTGACGAGCCAGTTGCTCGGCCACCGTTGACCAGACGTTTTCAATTGGTGAGAGATACGGAGAATGTGCTGGGCAGGGCAGCAGTCGAACATTTTCTGTATCCAGAAAGGCCCGTACAGGACGTGCAACATGCGATCGCGCATTATCCTGCTGAAATGTAGGGTTTCGCAGGGATCGAATGAAGGGTAGAGCCACGGGTCGTAACACATCTGAAATGTAGCGTGCACTGTTCAAAGGGCCGTCAATGGGAACAAGAGTTGACCGAAACGTGTAACCAGTGGCACCCCATACCATCACGCTGGGTGATAAGCCAGTATGGCGATAACGAATACACGCTTACAATGCGCGTTCGCCGCGATGTCGCCAAACACGGATGTGACCATCATGATGCTGTAAACAGAAGCTGGATGCATCCAAAAAAATGTCGTTTTGCCATTCGTGCACCCAGGTTCGTCATTGAGTACACCATCGCAGGCGCTCCTGTCTGTGATGCACCGTCAAGGGTAACCGCAACCATGGTATCCGAGCTGACGGTACATGCTGCTGCAAACGTCATCGAACTATTCGTTCCAATGGTTATTGTCTTGAAAACGTAACTTGATCGAGACGTGGCTGCACGATCCGTTACAGCCGTGCGGACAAGATGCCTGTCATCTCGACTGTTAGTGATACGAGGCCGTTGGTATCCAGGACGGCGTTCCGTATTACCCTCCTGAACCCACCGATTCCATATTCTGCTAACGGTCATTCGACCTCGACCAACGCGGGCTGCAATGTCGCGATACGATAAACCGCAGTCGAGATAGCCTACAATCCGACCTTTATCAAAGTCGGAAACGTGATGGTACGCATTTCTTCTCCTTACACGAGGCATCACAGCAACGTTTCACCAGGCAACGCCGGTCAACTGCTGTTTGTGTATGAGAAATCGGTTGGAAACTTTCCTCATGTCAGCACGTTGTAGGTGTCACCACTGGCGCCAACCTTGTGTGAATGCTCTGAAAAGCTAATCATTTGCGTATCACAGCATCTTCTTCCTGTCTGTTAAATTTCGCGTCTGTAGCACGTCATCTTAATGGTGTAGCAATTTTAATGTCCAGTAGTGTACTTTGTACAAGTATAAATAAAGAATTCATTGTATTAGACACTATTGATAATATGAAGTGGAAGGAAATAGCAGGTGCTACATTTGCACAGTGCCTACACGCAAGCCGCCACTTAATGTCTGCAGAGTTACTCTAGACTATGTGACAAACTGATATTCTCCCAGTTTGTAAGTACATCATGATTCTTAGACAAAGAAGCCGACTGAACGAAACACGAAGCAGACAGTGCATGATAAGTTCACCTCAGATCGTTGCTGATGGCTTGATGTGAATTGCCTTTATGTAATTGTTTAATACGGTTATGCTAATTATCACTTACCGCAGAAATTTTTTATTTGCATTTTACATTTGAGTATTCTCAATGACAACAATTAAAAATCACAAATACCCTTTTTTTATTTTCACAATTTCGTAGCAATTTGGGACGAGCTGGCTGCACTGATGTATCTGTTCTTCATTCGTATAGGTAATAACTACAACAATCTTAAAGAAAAAGGACCATAAAAAGCGCAAGTTTGATGAACTGGAACGAGATACGTTGGTGTGACGATGTATGAATGTGATGCTGATGGTAATTTAGAGGCGTGATGTTGATGATGTTACTGACACTGAAGCTGCTGTACGTCGACTGGAGATCAATGACAAGCTCCGGCTAAGAAATTCCGATGGAAGGGAATGAACCGTAGGAAAAGATCGTGTACAAGCTGTATTCCTCTCAGAGGCGCACAGCTGGACTGGGAGCGTGGGTTGAAGAAGTAGATCTTTCAGACACGTATTGCGAGTACTGTGCTTGTAATGGGTTGTGACTACACAACGATAGCCGATATCGTGCAGGTTGGGGTGGGGCTGGAATTAGACCAGGGTGATATAACGATAGTAACAAAACAAGGGAAATCAGAGGTTGCAAGGACAGATTTAGGTGCTCATTTTTCCCACGTGCTGTTTGAGAGTGGAACGGTCAAGAAATAGTCTGAAAGTGGTCATATGTACCCTCTGGCAGTTAAGTGTGATTTGCTGGGTAATCGTGCTGATGTGGAGTTATGTGCTTGTCTCTTGTACCGTGGGTCAGAGGTTCGCAAATCGCCTCTTGTACTGTGGGGCAGTGATTTGCGAATGTTTTATTTTATTACCATTTGATAAGATTTACACATGAAACGTTGTTATAATATTTGAAAGCTATCCATGAATTAATTGAATGAAACCCTGAACTAAGATAAGTGATACACGAATGAAATTGCTTAGTGAATAAGTATCTTGTCTTACTGAAAGCTAAGTCGTTGTGTGCCCCTGAAAAAAAAATTAGTTCAGCGATAGCTCTGTGAGCGCAGCCCTGTAAAACGATATCTCGGTCTGCGACCAACCTACCTCGTAAGCTGAAAGAAAAGGCATTTACATTTCTTAATAATTTCCCACTCCAGAATTCAATAATATAAATTTTAATAAACACTACCGCAGGTGTGCTTCAAGTACTTTTATAGTGTCAGAACTGGTTTCGTTCAAAATGAACATCTTAAGGTGACACCTACACTGCACCGACACTCTTCGTAACTCATTCTCACAAAAATGCAGGAATGTGCGCGTGTGGCATGATCCCGGCACAGGTACTTGAACTCATGTTTCTCCAGTTGACAAGAAGATGGAGGTCCTGACTTGGGCGTGTTTCTCGTTTACGCTCTTCTACTAGCCAGATTCAATCTGTATATCGAGCAAGCAGTAAAGGAAACAAAAGAAAAAGTCGGAGTAGGTATTAAAATCCATGGAGAAGAAATAAAAACCTTGAGGTTTGCCGAAGACATTGTAATTCTGTCGGAGACAGCAAAGGACCTGGAAGTGCAGTTGAACGGAATGGACAGTGTCTTGAAAGAAGGATATAAGATGAACATCAACAAAAGCAAAACGAGGATAATGGAATGTAGTCTAATTAAGTCGGGTGATGCTGAGGGAATTAGATTAGGAAATGAGACACTTAAAGTAGTAAAGGAGTTTTGCTATTTGGGGAGCAAAATAACTGATGATGGTCGAAGTAGGGAGGATATAAAATGTAGACTGGCAATGGCAAGGAAAGCGTTTTTGAAGAAGAGGAATTTGTTAACATCGAGTATAGATTTAAGTGTCAGGAAGTCATTTCTGAAAGTATTTGTATGGAGTGTAGCCATGTATGGAAGTGAAACATGGACGGTAAATAGTTTGGACAAGAATAGAATAGAAGCTTTTGAAATGTGGTGCTACAGAAGAATGCTGAAGATTAGATGGGTAGATCACATAACTAATGAGGAAGTATTGAATAGGATTGGGGAGAAGAGAAGTTTGTGGCACAACTTGACCAGAAGAAGGGATCGGTTGGTAGGACATGTTCTGAGGCATCAAGGGATCACCAATTTAGTATTGGAGGGCAGCGTGGAGGGTAAAAATCGTAGGGGGAGACCAAGAGATGAATACACTAAGCAGATTCAGAAGGATGTAGGTTGCAGTAGGTACTGGGAGATGAAGAAGCTTGCACAGGATAGAGTAGCATGGAGAGCTGCATCAAACCAGTCTCAGGACTGAAGACCACAACAACAACAACTAGCCAGATATTCAGTCTTGAAACAGAAGTCTACCACAGACACTGCGAGTTCTGTGTGTGCGTGTGTGCGTGCGTGCGTGTGTGTGTGTGTGTGTGTGTGTGTGTGTGTGTGTGTGTGTGTGTGCGCGCGCGCGTGCAAATGCAGAGGCTTTGCTCGCAGGGATAAAACGTATCTGTCGTTGTGTTCCGGGCCGCGCCCCACCGCTGCACTCAGCCTGTAGACGCCGAGGGCATCAGCTCGCCGTACAGTGGGAGGCGGATGGCCGCGCCGGGGCCGAGACGGCGCCCGCGGTCCAGGCAGCGGCCGTGCTGACGCGGCCGTCTCTGTCCAGGATGAGGCCAGGCACAGCGGGCAGAGTGTGGGCGCAGACCTGCAGGCGCGTCTCGTACCGGAAGGCCACCGCAGTACTGTTCTCCCTGCGGGGGTCTAATTCCGACGTGTCCCGGAGCTACACAAAACAACTGCTGCAGCACGTGTTAGTACTGGGAAGAACGATAGCCGTGTCTCAGTGTCTGCGCTAAACCTCGCCCCAATAGCGTGGCAGATGCGTTTCAGAACGTGCAGGGGTGTGAGAGACACTGTGTAAGTAAAGTAGTAAGGTAATGGCGATATAAACCCAGTATGCGATGTTACCAAATGTGTTCGAGATGGATTTGGGGCACCACTCCACCCTGAATTCTAGCCAGTTTAATTCCAGATGGAATGGGGGCAGCACACCACTCACCATGGTTGCCAAATTTATAACCCCACTTAACCTATTGTTCTGCGAAGTGGTTTTCCGTGTCACCCCTCCCCCTTCCTTAAGGTGTTGTTCAGTTGTCTTCCTACTCTCCACGGTTGCTGGGCCGCATAGACCAGAAGCCACGCTAATTCCCTGAAGCTTCAGGTGGCGGAAACCCTCAGATATGAGACTCAATTTCCGTTACACACCACTGCTGCGAAATTCAAAATCTCTCCCTTTCTGTCTGTTTGTTTCTCTCTCTTTAGTGAACCTAGTCCATATACCATCTATTGTGTGCCACATTAAACCCTCTTTTGTCCTGACCGATGTAGTGGGTGCTAGGGAAACTCTCAGGCCTTCCGAAAATACTGGGCTCTGGATGTCTTGGAAACAGGCCCTACACACTATCACATTGATTCACTAATTAATTAAGTCAATACCCTCAGTGTGGTATGATAGGTGGGTGACTAGTTGCCTCTCACTACAATGCACACGTGGTTAAAATACACTTTATTACAGGAACAAACTGAATACTTAACTTCAATGATATCCAATCTGAAGTTCTGTGGTTCACAGCAATCAAATAACATGTACTAATTCTTGAATCTTGTCTGTGTCCGTGACACAGCTATATACAATGAGTAACATTCACTCACAGCTAAAGTGCGAGGCGACGACCTTCACTGTCGGAGACTAGAGCATAGTGCGATGTATCGAAGTCCAATTTGAACTCAGTTCCAATGCGACGTACTGAGGTAACGAGCGATTGACACATCTGAGTCGACGGCGGCAGCCTATATGCACACTGCCCAGGGGGTGTTATCGACACATAGTCTGGGACCGTGTCTTCGTCTTTTCTTGTCATAGGCGCGTCTAGTTCAGCGCCTGCTATGCAATGCCTCCTGGTGCCGACCGCTGATCTGGCGAAAGCGTACGCCAGCACATTCCCACGTTAGCTGCCAATCTAAGATTAGTCCAATAATTTTAGTGTGTTAGTTAGCTGGATGTAACGGTCGTAAATGGCGGCGTAGAAGTCATGCACACGGAAGGTATAGGTGGTGCGTCCATTAATTATTTCCTGTATATGGAAGGCTTAAGCAAAACGTGGATAATGGAATGTAGTCGAATTAAGTCGGGTGATGCTGCGGGAATTAGATTAGGAAATGAAACACTTAAAGTAGTAAAGGAGTTTTGCTATTTGGGGAGCAAAATAACTGATGACGGTCGAAGTACAGAGGATACAAAATGTAGACTGGCAATGGCAAGGAAAGCGTTTCTGAACAAGAGAAATTTGTTAACATCCAGTATTGATTTAAGTGTCAGGAAGTCGTTTCTGAAAGTATTTGTATGGAGTATGGAGTGTAGCCATGTATGGATGTGAAACACGGACGATAAATAGTTTAGACTAGAAGAGAATAGAAGCTTTCAAAATGTGGTGCTACAGAAGAATGCTGAAGGTTAGATGGGTAGATCACATAACTAATGAGGAGGTACTGAATAGGATTGGAGAGAAGAGAAGTTTGTGGCACAACTTGACTAGAAGAAGGGATCGGTTGGTAGGACATGTTCTGAGGCATCAAGAGATCACCCATTTAGTATTGGAGGGCAGCGCGAAGGGTAAAAATCGTAGAGGGAGACCAAGAGATGAATACACTAAGCAGTTTCAGAAGGATGTAGGTTGCAGTAGGTACTGGGAGATGAAGAAGCTTGCACAGGATAGAGTAGCTGCATCAAACCAGTCTCAGGACTGAGGACCACAACAACAACAACAATCTTAATAAGTCCAAGTTTATAAAATGCGATATGAAGAGGCGTAAAATTGAACTAATAACAGTAGAGTGAGCAAATAAATGTGCATGGGCCGCTGGCAGTCGTGACAGAAAGATTGTTAACAAGGGAGTTTGTTTGACTATTTTGTTATATTCCCTCGTTCATTTTTCAGTAATTAGAGAAGAATATGATGATACAGTTGCTGTTTCGTTTCATGTCTATTTTTGTGGTACACTGCTATTCATTCAAGCATAATCAAACAGCAGTAGACTTTAAGGTTTTGCTTGTAGTTCTGGTTTAAAACGTATAGCGTCCCCAGTGCCATATTACGAAAAGACTTAAAAACAATATTTATAAATAAGAGACATTCATAAATTGAATAATATATTTTTTTTCATGTAGCCGTAAAACAATAATTTCTCTGTCGAGAAATGCAAAGAAACGCAATGCAAAGAAATATAACAAAGTGATCTAAAGAGACGACAAGATAAGCTCCTTTGTTAATTTTTTAGTCGTCCTCACTTCCTCTCTTTTGTCTTGAGTGTATATAGACGGACATCTTTCGAGTGCTGACAAATGTAAGTATATTTGTATGAGTTAAGCATATAATATAATGATTTAATATTATTGTGCATTTTTAATTTGCAAGAGGTGATCCCGATTTCATGTCCACCTTCCTTGAATTAACCTGCATTCAAGTTATTTACAGCTCAACAATCGCAGCGGCCGATGCAGCCAACGACGCCATTACGTGGCGATATTAACTTATGAAAAATTAGCGGAAGCGGAAGCCCGCTATTAACATAATATTAATTTTTCTCCACAGCCGCCCGACGTTGCAGAAAATACTTAGCTTTAAGATTCTTATTTTCAGTACCATAGCCGAGACCCAGAGCCAGGACTCCGACTACAATACAATGGTTAACAGAGGTAGGAAAAAATACTCTCGCGCGTGTGTGGGCCGCAATTGTAATTAATAACTAAAGATCTTTTGCTTTAAAGTAAATTGACTAGCCGAGGAAATTAATATGAAAAGTTTATTACATTGTTCAGCTTGTATGCTCATGTTTTAAGATGCAGCAAGTCTAACATTCATTAACGTAACAAATAATTTGAGATTAATATTATTAAAAAGGAGAACTTCAGGAAAGCATTTAATCGGAAAATCAAAATTAAATGGAATACCATTTTTATTAAGGCCCACCACGTAAGTCGGCAACAATCAAATAATAATAATAATAATAACAATAATAATATATTAAATTACGACGGCCGACGGACGCGAGATTGGCGCCGCAACTTTGGGACCCGATTAATATGATTCTATTGTACTGAATGTAATTATGTATGTGTCTAATTGTTGTGAAATATTAATGCTTATATGAATTCTTTTACATGTACAACAACAAAACCACACCCTGAGGAGATATGGAGAAGAAAAAGTGTAGAAAAGAAAAGGGATTACGATAAAGAAAAGTAAGGTAAGGCCTATTGTGCAAGCATCCTGTGTAGCTCTGTGTGGAACATCGAACACATGTGCACATGAGATACCTTCGGTGTTTTGTGTATTTATTTGTTTATTTTTGGAGGGGATAATAATTCGTTTTGTGTATTTATATGTTTATTTTTGGAGGGGATAATTATTCGTGTGTGTATCAATGTTAAAGATTTGTCAGTGGCTTAAAGTGAATTTAGTATGGGTAAGATAGGACAACCTGAAGCATCCGTACCAGAAGAACAAAATTCTGTTAATATGGAAAGTGAGGATCATTTGCAAAACGTAAACCAATCCCAAGCCACCACCTCGGAGCGGGGGGCGAGGATCTGTGGACTGTGAATGACGCTCCACAGCAGAATGGGAATAGAGTAACAACTCCACTGCCTGGGCAGGGGGGCCAATCGAGTGCTAGATTAAGCGGGGCACCAGTATGCTCACCGATTACAGACCCATTTGCAGAATTTCTACGCAGGTTAGAAGAAAGAGATAGGGAAAAAGAAAGAATGTTAGAACAGAGGGAAAAACAAAGAGACGAAAAATTGGCTCAGATGCTCTATGAGCAAGAGCAACAAAGAGAACAGAAAGAAAGGGGAAAAGAAAGAATGTTAGAACAAAGGGAAAAGGAAAGAGACGAGAAACTGGCTCAGATGCTACGTGAGCAAGAGGAGCGGAATGAAGCGAAACTAGATAGTATCCAAAGCGAACTTGCCGAGATGCGGGACGCTTGCAAAGAAATCCCCGATCTTGTGCAAAGCTTAGCCGGCGAGACGCAAAAATTACAGATATCGCAGGCTAGGCTTGATGATAACGTCCAGACTTTAACCAACCACGTTGATAATGTGGAGATAGATGCACGGAAAAGTATTGATGCATATTTGGAAGTGCTAGCTCAAAAAGTAGAAAAAGAATTAAATGAATGGCTAGAAGTAAAGGATCGCGAGATATCTGCAAAGATTGAAAGCGACGTAAAAACAGCTGTAGAACAAGCGACTGCGGCCGCGAGTGTAAATATTGACGCTAGCGCTGCTGCACTACATGCCGAATTAACACAGATCAAATCCCGTGTGACTGCGGAGTTGCCAAATTGGCAACAGGAGGTCGCGCGGAGACTGTTTGCGTTGGAAAGCAATGTAAACAGTGGCGGACAGATAATGAATCCGACTCCGCGCACTGATTACTATAATAACGCTGACGGTAGGCAGGGTGCGAGTGCGCAACCACAACCTAATGCGAATTATGAGCACGGACAAGATGCGATACCGTGCAGCGCAAATCACGAAGTAATGAATGTCCCAGAATGTAGCAATCAGATGTGCAAAAAGAAGGACAATGTAATAAAACACAGGACATTCCAACCCTTCAATAGCGAAAAACGAAATGTCCACCATGTGGTATTTATTAAGAGCTTCAGGAATGTGTTTCCCAGGACATGGACGGAAAGACCAAGAATACAGTTCGTGGTCTCCTTTATTCAAGGTGACGCGGCACTGTGGGCCACCGACGTGTCCGAAAAATGTCTAACGATGCAACAGTTTGAAGGTGCTTTCTTGCAAAAATTCTGGTCCGATAGCGTCCAAGAAAGATTACGAAAGGAGTTGTACAGTCCAGAAATGTACAATCCTAAGATGGGAACGTTACGCAAATATTTCGAAAAGTATATAAACAAAACCAGGTACTGGGACGAGCCAATGTCCGATCATGACATAATCAGATTGATAAAAATGAAGTTGCCCAGTGAAATTAAAAGATATTTCATCAATGTGCCGGAATACGATATAGAACAATTCATGGAAATAGTGGATTCTGTTGACTTATTGATCGAAGATATGAAAACCGAAAACAAGTGGAACCATGCAGGCTGTAATCAACAAAAAGCCGATTACAATAGCAGCCACAGTAACGGTAGTAACAACGGGAATAAGCAAGTGCACCAGCAACAGAATCGAGGCACAAACAGTGGCAATGGTTATAACGGCCACGGTTATAATCGTCAAAATCGAAAGAGACATCATGATGGACGCATGAGTAATGGATATAATGTTAACGGCAATCCGCAATGGCGGAATAACCGAAACCAGTGGCGTGGTTGTAACGAACCGACACCACAGTGGCAACAAAACACAGCGCCACAATGGAACGCCAACCCAGGTCCATCACAGAGCATGTCAGGAAGTTACAACCGACCACCGCAAAACCAGAGCCATACACAATTTCAAAATACACCATCGGGGAGGCAGGGCGGCCAACCCAACAGTAGCAACAACAACAACCAGAACCACAATGTGAGGTTAGTGGAAGTGACAGACAACTGTCAACCCACTAATGCTCATCCGTTAAACTAAAGACAGCCACAATACGCTCTCCGTTGTTGGCTGCAGGATGGTGTAGTGAGGGCACATTCACGGATGACAGCCATAAACTTTGTATGCTGAGATACAATGAGGGAATAAAAATAGAAAAGGAACTTGTGGACATACCGCAGAAATGTAACCGAACCGACAAAAGTGTTGTGCAGGCTATATTGCAAGCAGATACGTACGGAGCACCAATGCAGATAATAGTCGATACCGGCGCTTCAACCGATGTCACGACTGCAAATTTTTACAAGTACTTGAGTCAAAATAATAGAATACCAGTATTGCCAGTGAAGAATTGTCGTGTAACGGGTGCAATAGGTGCACAATCTCATATCATAAAGCACCAGGTGCAAGTCGAGTTTACGGTAGGAAATGAAGCAATGAAAAGCTCGTTCCTAGTAGTTAAGGGATTAAGTGTTGCTTGCATCCTGGGGATGGAATTTTTACGCCATAGGGACGCAAAAATCGACCTCTTGTGCGGGGAAGTAAGCCTTATGAATGAGGATAGACGTGTAATTTTGCCATTGTTGAGGACACGGGAAGTGCACGGTAAATATTGCCGGAACTTTCAGTCGAGATTCGAAGGAATACAGGTAATGAATTTATATTCTGACTTAAGTACAAGACAAGCATATTATAAAGAATTTATTACTGAAGATAAAGAGGAAGAAAGGAAACTGATAGCCATGAAAGTCAGGGAATCAGAACATTTGACTAAAGCACAACAAAACGAATTGACACAGCTACTTACAGGTTATGAGATTGTGTTTTCGAAAAAACCCGGTGTTATCGAGGGCTACACCTATAATATCGAAGTGGTACCTCACATTACTTTCTGTCACGCAAACTACAACAACCCGTGGTCAAAGAAGGAGGTAATTACGAAGGAAACAAGAAAAATACTTACAAAGACTTAAAGACGTTCGCTCATTAGAGCAACTTTTACATATGTTAATAATAGGTTAAGTTTGTATTTTTTCTTTGTGTAAATGTTCAGATTTTAGTGTAACATTTAAAGACAATGAGGCACACAAGATTAGTGTGATTCAATTTTGTAGATGTTAAGGAATAATAGTATTTTTAAGCAATTGCATTTTGAAGAAAAAAAATGAACGTAGATTTAAAAATATTTTACAAATTTCATGTTTAAGAATGCTTTAAAAAATATTAAAAAAAAATTTCAACAGCATGTAATGAAAGAATTTTTCATTAGTGTCTCATGAATATTTTTGAACTGTAGTAGTAATGCAACTTATGAAATTCAATATTATAGTGTATATGTTGTTCCATGTATTTATGTCTATACCGATCCTGAAATATGCTCAATCAAATTTACTAACAATATGAGTGCAGGGTGTAAATCACCCAAGGTACCTCATGTGTTGTGGACAAGGTACAAAGCAAATCAGTAAACGCGACTACCGCTAAGCACTGTTAAAATATATTGCCATCTGCTAAGGCAGAGATTTGCACGAATTTGTAGTGTAAACAAAAGTCACAAATCTAACATTAATCCAGGAACTTGCACGCTAGGCCTAGATTATAAAATGTCTACAATAATGTGAGAGGCAAAGTTTTGTAAAGTCGAGCCTGGCTCTGGAGGGCAAGTACGCAATGAGTGGGCAGACATGACATGGGGACTTACCTCAGATGAGACGGAAATACAATTGTATAGTCAAAAAAAATCTGAAGGCAAGTACCACTCTAAGTGGAAAATGAAAAGAGATAATTAGTGCGAGAGACTGGTAAAATCCAGCACTAGCCAAATTCGAGTTCAGACTGAATGAAATACATTAGTGTTTGTGAACTAATCGAAACAGTTACTTTAAGCAGTGTGAAAAACTGTGAAGGTGAAACTGTGGTGTGGACAGTGAAGTGCTAGTATTGAACGTTCAACAGCGGTGAGGACGCCAAACGCCAATATTACGCACGAAAAACTGTGAATTTGCTTATAAATGTGAACTGTTAATGTGAAGTGAACCCACAGTCAATATTTTTGGGACAGACTGTAGTTTCAGTGAGCACAATAATGCGAGATTGGAATGCGATGCGTGGACTGTTGCAAAACAGCGACCGCAGAAACGGCGAATGTTTGTGCTAAGCTCGTACTGGGACACTCACCAGTGCCTGCGAGTGCGGCGAAAACATAAATAATTGTATCAAGACAAAAATTGACGTGTAATGGAAACAGTGGCGCAACAAAACTTCATTCACGGGAGAAGGTTCATGTCATGTATTCTGCAAGACAGTGCTAGCTTGACACTCGGAAACTGGCGAAAACTTAACAACAACTGCCGCACTTCTTTCCCACCAGCGTAACCATCTGCAGCGGGAAACAAATATTACGTTGGTTGTGTGTATGTTTCATGTACTACGTCGGAGATGCGTAGCAGAGCTGACTCCTGCCAACAAGCGCGGGGGGCGAATATCATCCCACTCTGCCACGCCTGGGCGAGACAGAAGCGCATCGCCAACCGTGCAGCCGATCAGCTGATTCTGACGTTCCGCGACGGCGAGAGACACGCTGGCGACGAGCGGGCATTGACCTCTCGGCAGCCGCCGCGGACGCCGAGCACCGAAGGCACCAACCGGCGCCGTCGCGAGCGAAACGTCGCGGCGTAGATCAACGACACCGCAACCAATTGCTATAATGACCTCATTCTTTGCATAGTGCAACAAAACATTATTTGTAATGTATGCACATCTTGTACTACAATGACATCCCAGAAACAATTAAGTGAAAGTAACCAAAGCAGTTAGTCTGTCGCTCCGCCGAGGTTTTCCCCAGGGTTTCCCTACGGCCGTGCCAAATGGGGAGCGAACAGTTGACATCCCTGGGACTTCAAGTTTATGGACTAACTCGTGATTGGATACCTTTGAACACTGCAAAAGTTGCAACCCAAAAAGAAGCAGCCAAAATTGTATTCTATTGTATTCTATGTCCTTTTCTTTTGTACATGACTGTAAACGTAACCAATTGTATATTTTATCGTTATGTAGATAACTTCATCTGTATTACACTTTGTGTGCAACACACCTCAGTAATTTAACGATTTAAATATACGGTGTGACATAAGTAGACTGTGAAAGAAAAATCTGCGTGTGGACACTGTGGACATGAAAGAGGAAATATTTATCAAAAAACACGAACACTTTTTTATGACATAAACATTTCGGGGGGCAATATAGCGTCCCCAGTGCCATACTACGAAAAGACTTAAAAACAATATTTATAAATAAGAGACATTCATAAATTGAATAATATATTTTTTTTCATGTAGCCGTAAAACAATAATTTCTCTGTCGAGAAATGCAAAGAAACGCAATGCAAAGAAATATAACAAAGTGATCTAAAGAGACGACAAGATAAGCTCCTTTGTTAATTTTTTAGTCGTCTTCACTTCCTCTCTTTTGTCTTGAGTGTATATAGACGGACATCTTTCGAGTGCTGCCAAATGTAAGCATATTTGTATGAGTTAAGCATATAATATAATGATTTAATATTGTTGTGCACTTTTAATTTGCAAGAGGTGATCCCGATTTCATGTCCACCTTCCTTGAATTAACCTTCATTCAAGTAATTTACAGCTCAACAATCGCAGCGGCCGATGCAGCCAACGACGCCATTACGTGGCGATATTAACTTATGAAAAATTAGCGGAAGCGGAAGCCCGCTATTAACATAATATTAATTTTTCTCCACAGCCGCCCGACGTTGCAGAAAATACTTAGCTTTAAGATTCTTATTTTCAGTACCATAGCCGAGACCCAGAGCCAGGACTCCGACTACAATACAATGGTTAACAGAGGTAGGAAAAAATACTCTCGCGCGTGTGTGGGCCGCAATTGTAATTAATAACTAAAGATCTTTTGCTTTAAAGTAAATTGACTAGCCGAGGAAATTAATATGAAAAGTTTATTACATTGTTCAGCTTGTATGCTCATGTTTTAAGTTGCAGCAAGTCTAACATTCATTAACGTAACAAATGTTGTTGTTGTGGTCTTCAGTCCGGAGACTGATTTGATGCAGCTCTCCATGCTACTCTATCCTGTGCGAGCTTCTTCATCTCCCAGTATCTACTGCAACCTACATCCTTCTGAATCTGCTTAGTGTATTCATCTCTTGGTCTCCCTCTACGATTTTTACCCTCCACACTGCCCTCCAATGCTAAATTTGTGATCCCTTGATGCCTCAAAACATGTCCTACCAACCGATCCCTTCTTCTAGTCAAGTTGTGCCACAAACTTCTCTTCTCCCCAATCCTATTCAATACCTCCTCATTAGTTACGTGATCTACCCACCTTATCTTCAGCATTCTTCTGTAGCACCACATTTCGAAAGCTTCTATTCTCTTCTTGTCCAAACTAGTTATCGTCCATGTTTCACTTCCATACATGGCTACACTCCATACAAATACTTTCAGAAACGACTTCCTCACACTTAAATCTATACTCGATGTTAACAAATTCCTCTTCTTGAGAAACGCTTTCCTTGCCATTGCCAGTCTACATTTTATATCCTCTCTACTTCGACCATCATCGGTTATTTTACTCCCTAAATAGCAAAACTCCTTTACTACTTTAAGTGTCTCATTTCCTAATCTAATTCCCTCAGCATCACCCGACTTAATTTGACTACATTCCATTATCCTCGTTTTGCTTTTGTTGATGTTCATCTTATATCCTCCTTTCAAGACACTGTCCATTCCGTTCAACTGCTCTTCCAAGTCCTTTGCTGTCTCTGACAGAATTACAATGTCATCGGCGAACCTCAAAGTTTTTACTTCTTCTCGATGAATTTTAATACCTACTCCGAATTTTTCTTTTGTTTCCTTTACTGCTTGCTCAATATACAGATTGAATAACATCGGGGAGAGGCTACAACCCTGTCTTACTCCTTTCCCAACCACTGCTTCCCTTTCATGCCCCTCGACTCTTATAACTGCCATCTGGTTTCTGTACAAACTGTAAATAGCCTTTCGCTCCCTGTATTTTACCCCTGCCACCTTCAGAATTTGAAAGAGAGTATTACAGTTAACATTGTCAAAAGCTTTCTCTAAGTCTACAAATGCTAGAAACGTAGGTTTGCCTTTTCTTAATCTCTCTTCTAAGATAAGCCGTAAGGTCAGTATTGCCTCACGTGTTCCAACATTTCTACGGAATCCAAACTGATCTTCCCCGAGGTCGGCTTCTACCAGTTTTTCCATTCGTCTGTAAAGAATTCGCGTTAGTATTTTGCAGCTGTGACTTATTAAACTGATAGTACGGTAATTTTCACATCTGTCAACACCTGCTTTCTTTGGGATTGGAATTATTATATTCTTCTTGAAGTCTGAGGGTATTTCGCCTGTCTCATACATCGTGCTCACCAGATGGTAGAGTTTTGTCATGACTGGCTCTCCCGAGGCCATCAGTAGTTCAAATGGAATGTTGTCTACTCCCGGGGCCTTGTTTCGACTCAGGTCTTTCAGTGCTCTGTCAAACTCTTCACGCAGTATCATATCTCCCATTTCGTCTTCATCTACATCCTCTTCCATTTCCATAATATTGTCCTCAAGTACATGGCCCTTGTACAAACCCTCTATATACTCCTTCCACCTTTCTGCCTTCCCTTCTTTGCTTAGAAATGGATTGCCATCTGAGCTCTTGATATTCATACAAGTGGTTCTCTTCCCTCCAAAGGTCTCTTTAATTTTCCTGTAGGCTGTATCTATCTTACCCCTAGTGAGACAAGCCTCTACATCCTTACATTTGTCCTCTAGCCATCCCTGCTTAGCCATTTTGCACTTCCTGTCGATCTCATTTTTGAGACGTTTGTATTCCTTTTTGCCTGCTTCATTTACTGTATTTTTATATTTTCTCCTTTCATCAATTAAATTCAATATTTCTTCTGTTACCCAAGGATTTCTATTAGCCCTCGTCTTTTTACCTACTTGATCCTCTGCTGCCTTCACAACTTCATCCCTCAGAGCTACCCATTCTTCTTCTACTGTATTTCTTTCCCCCATTCCTGTCAATTGTTCCCTTATGCTCTCCCTGAAACTCTCCACAACCTCTGGTTCTTTCAGTTTATCTAGGTCCCATCTCCTTAAATTCCCACCTTTTTGCAGTTTCTTCAGTTTCAATCTGCAGTTCATAACCAATAGATTGTGGTCAGAATCCACATCTGCCCCAGGAAATGTCTTACAATTTAAAACCTGGTTCCTAAATCTCTGTCTTACCATTATATAATCTATCTGATACCTTTTAGTATCTCCAGGATTCTTCCAGGTATACAGCCTTCTTTTATGATTCTTGAACCAAGTGTTGGCTATGATTAAGTTATGCTCTGTGCAAAATTCTACAAGGCGGCTTCCTCTTTCATTCCTTCCCCCCAATCCATATTCACCTACTATGTTTCCTTCTCTCCCTTTTCCTACTGACGAATTCCAGTCACCCATGACTATTAAATTTTCGTCTCCCTTCACTACCTGAATAATTTCTTTTATCTCGTCATACATTTCATCTATTTCTTCATCATCTGCAGAGGTAGTTGGCATATAAACTTGTACTACTGTAGTAGGCATGGGCTTTGTGTCTATCTTGGCCACAATAATGCGTTCACTATGCTGTTTGTAATAGCTAACCCGCACTCCTATTTTTTTATTCATTATTAAACCTACTCCTGCATTACCCCTATTTGATTTTGTATTTATAACCCTGTAAACACCTGACCAAAAGTCTTGTTCCTCCTGCCACCGAACTTCACTGATTCCCACTATATCTAACTTTAACCTATCCATTTCCCTTTTTAAATTTTCTAACCTACCTGCCCGATTAAGGGATCAGACATTCCACGCTCCGATCCGTAGAACGCCAGTTTTCTTTTTCCTGATAACGACGTCCTCCTGAGTAGTCCCCGCCCGGAGATCCGAATGGGGGACTATTTTACCTCCGGAATATTTTACCCAAGAGGACGCCATCATCATTTAATCATACAGTAGAGCTGCATGTCCTCGGGAAAAATTACGGCCGTAGTTTCCCCTTGCTTTCAGCCGTTCGCAGTACCAGCACAGCAAGGCCGTTTTGGTTAATGTTACAAGGCCAGATCAGTCAATCACCCAGACTGTTGCCCCTGCAACTACTGAAAAGGCTGCTGCCCCTCTTCAGGAACCACATGTTTGTCTGGCCTCTCAACAGATACCCCTCCGTTGTGGTTGCACCTACGGTACGGCCATCTGTATCGCTGAGACACGCAAGCCTCCCCACCAACGGCAAGGTCCATGGTTCATGGGGGGGAACGTAACAAATAATTTGAGATTAATATTGTTAAAAAGGAGAACTTCAGGAAAGCATTTAATCGTAAAATCAAAATTAAATCGAATATCATTTTTATTAATGCCCACCACGTAAGTCGGCAACAATCAAAAAATAATAATAATAACAATAATAATATATTAAATTACGACGGCCGACGGACGCGAGAAGCGGTGGAGTCCTCACTGCATTACTCGAAGCTGTGTAGAATTCACTAATCGTACCGGTGCAACGTAGGCGTTGATAGAAATCACATATCACCTAAAAAGTGTTTTTTTCACCTGATCAATATGACGAAGAGAGCGTACAATAAGTGAAAGCAAGAGGATATGGAGGAAGCTTTACTGAAATATCGAAAGCATGAAATTGGCTTTAATGAAGCATATAAAGGATATAACATTGGAACGATTTAATTAAATCATCAAAATTTGGAAGACCTAATGTTACGAGTTGGAAGATGTACTGGTGCAGCATATAATTAATTTAGAATCCACTTTCTTTGGAGTAACTATTAATGAATGAAGGAGCCTTTTCTGTCAGCCGGCTGAAAAATGTCATCAACCACATCGCTTCAACAACGAAAAATAATACATCATGTATAAAATGGTATTACAGATTTATGAAAGATTGTCCTTGCGAGATTGCGAAGAAATGTCGATCGCACGAAGGAAAGTACTTTAATAAAGAGGGTGCTAAAGAGTTTTTGATAAATATGGGGAAATAGTAGATGAATGTTAAGTTTACTACTGACCGAATACATAAAGTGTATGGAATCCCATTATTCACGTTCAAAAACCGTCTAAGGCTCTAAAATGCAAACACCAAATGGGTGCAATCGCAAGGGGAGAATGGGCTCTTCAAACGACATGTTTCTATACTGTGAATACAACAGGCGAATTCATACCGTCTGTATTAATAATTCAGCGCAGTAGCATGAATGACGCCTTAGAAGGAGGAGTCCCACCAAACACAGCATTTGGATGCTCAAGAAATGGACGGATGACATCAAAGCTATTTTTCCGAATGCTAGAATATTTCTTAAAATTTACAAAACTAAGAGAAAGGGACCAGAAGCAAAGTTTGCTTTTTCTGGATGGATATGACACACTCATCAAAATTAACAGGGAATTAAGCTGTCCTGTTATTATAGTACACTCAAGCTATTATATCGTATTCACACGACTCGTCGCCTGCGGTCATTGGTCAGATCGCTCTGTTAAACACTACAAAACAGCTGCATGAGGTTCAGAGGTTCAGATCCACAGTTCTTGCATCATCACGTGTGGATGGTCTTGCGTTGAAATTCAGTGCAACAGGAAGTGAGCCGAAATATCAAATTTGTGGTAAAGGTTATCAAAAAATTTGCTTCACGTACTGAGGACAACAGAGCAAACAGAGAGCGCAGCCTTTATTTTGTTAGATTTTGCGAATAATACTTCTCTCAATCGTCAGCTTTCCCAGCTGATTACCAACTGTAATTAATTTAGCGCTACACATGTCTGTGTCGTTGTGGAGATTAGTCAAAGACTGCTTCGTGCAGTGCTCTGCACTAGTCTATTCTGTGTAAAGCTCTTCACCTCTGCGGAACTACCGCAGTTTACATGAATTTGAATCGCAATTTACATCAATTTGATGTACTTTTAACCCTCCACTCTTCCTCCATTTCGAAACTGGCATTCCTCGATTCCTTTTGACGTGTCGTATCAAAATAACAGTTGTCTGTTATATATGCACATTGGTAACCTTCAGATACTTGCGTGTCGGTTATTGGCGACGAACTTGTGTTGTTATCGCAGAACCTAGTGATCGACTTTCACTGCAGCGTCTTGTACGGTAGTTTCTCTACTTGAGTTCTTTAGGACGTGAATAACCTAAGCCAACCACGAGAAAGAGAGCGCAGACGTTAGACATGCTTTTACAAATTTCGAAGGAAAGCAGAGCCTTCGTATTCTTTCTTTTCTGTACGAGGCTGTGAAAGAGGAAGGTGTCCTTTCTTGCAACGTAAAACTGTGTACCGTCGAAACCGACTATATACAGGGTTATTACAAATGATTGAAGCGATTTCATAAATTCACTGTAGCTCCATTCATTGACATTTGGTCACGACACACTACAGATACGTAGAAAAACTCATAAAGTTTTGTTCGGCTGAAGCCGCACTTCAGGTTTCTGCTGCCAGAGCACTCGAGAGCGCAGTGAGACAAAATGGCGACAGGAGCCGAGAAAGCGTATGTCGTGCTTGAAATGCACTCACATCAGTCAGTCATAACAGTGCAACGACACTTTAGGACGAAGTTCAACAAAGATCCACCAACTGCTAACTTCATTCGGCGATTGTATGCGCAGTTTAAAGCTTCTGGATGCCTCTGTAAGGGGAAATCAACGGGTCCGCCTGCAGTGAGCGAAGAAACGGTTGAACACGTGTATCTGGACATGCTGGAAAATTGGCTCATGCCACAACTGGAGACCGACAGCACCGACTTCATCTTTTAACAGGATGGTGCTCCACCGCACTTCCATCATGATGTTCGGCATTTCTTAAACAGGAGATTGGAAAACCGATGGATCGGTCGTGGTGGAGATCATGATCAGGAATTGATGTCATGGCCTCCACGCTCTCCCAACTTAATCCCATGCGATTTCTTTCTTTGGGGTTATGTGAAAGATTCAGTGTTTAAGCCTCCTCTACCATTAAACGTGCCAGAACTGCGAGCTCGCATCAACGATGCTTTCGAACTCATTGACGGGGACATGCTGCGCCGAGTGTGGGAGGAACTTGATTATCGGCTTGATGTCTGCCGAATCACTAAAGGGGCACATATCGAACATTTGTGAATGCCTAAAGAAACTTTTTGAGTTTTTGTATGTGTGTGCAAAGCATTGTGAAAATATCTCAAATAATAAAGTTATTGTAGAGCTGTGAAATCGCTTCAATCATTTGCAATAACCCTGTACATGAGGGGCGTTCAGTAAGTAACACAACCATTTTTTTTCCTGAAGGCGTGTTGGTATTATTACGGATTCAAATACGCCATACTATTCCCCACAGGCTTTGCCTACAATATCCTATTTTTCAACATCACCTCCGTTCAGTGCGACAGCCTTACGCCACCTTACTGGGAGGGCCTACAGCCTCGCACGGTACCGCTCTACTGGCCAACGTCGGAGCCACCGCCTCGCTATATCAGTAAGCTCACCATCACCCACGTACTGCTTCACGCAGAGTGCATCCTTCATTGAACAAGCAGATGGAAGTCTGAAGGTGCGAACTATCAGCACACAACTTTGAGTGAGTCACCACTACCGACACAGGCACACAGTTGTGCAACACGGCGTTTGACTGTGACTAATAGTGATGGGGAGCTCGTGAATGAGTCGTTCAAATGAACGCTTCACTCCTGTGAAGTGTGAACTAACCATTCAATTTCAATGAACTGGTACTTCAAACTCTTCACAGATAGCACACTCCACACTTTTTTCTAGTTCACTCACTCTCTTCCCCTCTCCCTCACCCACTTCACTCCTCCCTGTCCTGCCTGTCGACGAATCACGCGGTGATAGTGGGGAACGATAGGTTTATGATGGGTGGGGGAGGTGAGAGGAGATGGCAGCGTCAGCTGCTACCTGCAGTGCTGACATCATTACCCGTGACTATTTGTGCAGTTAAACTTCGCGTCTAAGGGTAGCCTACCGTTGGCAGCGCTTGAAGACAAATGAATATTAAAGATAGAAACGAAGTGGCCATCTGTGTGAGCACGCACAGCAAACATGAAAATAAAAGGTTTGTTAATAACACTGAAAGAGGGATTTTACCTGAAATCGTACCAGTGACTACAGGTGACAGTATACGTTTTGAATCTATTGGGTTATTATTGTCAACAAAAATAAAATCTACAGGAAAACTTCTGAATAATTACTTAACGTAGGTATATAGACTTTGTGGCAGTGTTAAACATACTCATTCTATTTTGGATTAAATTTTAAAAGGAACATAAAATTGGACTGCATTTCGTTGGTAGCCCTATTTTTCAGTTCATGAATACAACAAATAATGTTTCATTTGGCAGATAAAGACTTTTTTAGGCGCTTCATAAGAAAATGTCGAGCAAGATTAAATGTAGTACCTTCTTTATATGTGACAGCCTTCTCTGTTTATCTTTCCTTTGTCCCCCTTTTTTTTTCTTTGTCATTTTCAAACCTGTATACAGGCAGGCCTGCAGCAGCATACTACGCCGCTCTTTGGCCGCAGAGAAACACAAAAGATAGAAATGAAGACAATTAGAGAAAAAAGATGGTGGACATATAAACGGAGCCAAACACTTTAAAATACAAGGTGCCGTTCACGGGCGTAAAGTCCAAGATAAAATTGTTCAGACACTTGGACACAGACAGAAACGCCCTTTGTCCCCTTCGACCATGCTGTATTTAAGATAACTCAGACGCTGTAAGAGCGTAAAACGTTGCGTGCACGTTACTCCATAGTTCCGCCATCTGTTGGTAAAATTGTGAAGTATTACGAAGCTTTATTGTACGAGCGAGGCGAAGCGAGCGTAGCAGCAGCTGAGCGGCGAACTGGGCAACTTCGCTAGGCTTCCGTACTTCACGAACGAACTACTTCATTTGAACGCTTCACGGCAAAGAGTGAAATGAATGAAGTAGTTCACGGGAATGAACGAGTTCGACCCACCTCTAGTGACTAATCGATCACTTGGAGAGAGAGAGAGAGAGAAAGAGAGAGAGAGAGTCCGCACACTGCAACACTGCAGGAGTGACAGCTGCGTGAGGCCGGCCGGCGAGCCTCGTTGCGACGACGGCAGACACCTGGCCCGGCGACTCGCCGTGCTTTTCTTCACTGCCAGGTCTCCGTAGGCAACCTGCAGGCTGTCTCAATATCTGCGATACTCCAGTTTTCCTCCAAAAGAAACTCAGTGACAGCTGTCTGCTTGTAACGCACCTCCGCTACGGGCGACATTTTGAAGGCCACGTACAGCGCCACCACCTATCGGTATTCCGTGAAACTGGAGGGTGTGAAGCAGGAATATGCCACGATGGCTCGCAACAAAATATGCATTTTTTTAAGCAAAATGGTGGAGCAAGAAAAGGCCTTTCATTACTTATTGACTGCTCCTCGTACATTTTGACAAGACTGTGAGAGTTGTAATATCCACGCCTACATTTTATTCAGAGCAATATTCACGACAGAATTGTGTGTAGAAAGTGAATGAACATTCTCGTGATAATAATAAAAAGAACTTCGTCGTAAATAAAAAAAATAATTATTGTCAACGACATAATTAAATATTATGTAAAAAACTATATCTCAGACGATACCCATGGAAAAAGATAATGGAAATCTCAATCTTTTGTTATCCCTGATTCTTCTAGAATAATCCTTCTTCTTCTCCGAACTGTTGTACTGATAGGATGTGACGGATGTCTGGAAACACAGAGGTCTGTAAAAAACTACACTCCTGGAAATTGAAATAAGAACACCGTGAATTCATTGTCCCAGGAAGGGGAAACTTTATTGACACATTCCTGGGGTCAGATACATCACAATGTCACACTGACAGAACCACAGGCACATAGACACAGGCAACAGAGCATGCACAATGTCGGCACTAGTACAGTGTATATCCACCTTTCGCAGCAATGCAGGCTGCTATTCTCCCATGGAGACGATCGTAGAGATGCTGGATGTAGTCCTGTAAAACGGCTTGCCATGCCATTTCCACCTGGCGCCTCAGTTGGACCAGCGTTCGTGCTGGACGTACAGACCGCGTGAGACGACGCTTCATCCAGTCCCAAACATGCTCAATGGGGGACAGATCCGGAGATCTTGCTGGCCAGGGTAGTTGACTTACACCTTCTAGAGCACGTTGGGTGGCACGGGATACATGCGGACGTGCATTGTCCTGTTGGAACAGCAAGTTCCCTTGCCGGTCTAGGAATGTAGAACGATGGGTTCGATGACGGTTTGGATGTACCGTGCACTATTCAGTGTCCTCTCGACGATCACCAGTGGTGTATGGCCGGTGTAGGAGATCGCTCCCCACACCATGATGCCGGGTGTTGGCCCTGTGTGCCTCGGTCGTATGCAGTCCTGATTGTGGCGCTCACCTGCACGGCGCCAAACACGCATACGACCATCATTGGCACCAAAGCAGAAGCGACTCTCATCGCTGAAGACGACACGTCTCCATTCGTCCCTCCAGTCACGCCTGTCGCGACACCACTCGAGGCGGGCTGCACGATGTTGGGGCGTGAGCGGAAGACGGCCTAACGGTGTGCGGGACCGTAGCCCAGCTTCATGGAGACGGTTGCGAATGGTCCTCGCCGATACCCCAGGAGCAACAGTGTCCCTAATTTGCTGGGAAGTGGCGGTGCGGTCCCCTACGGCACTGCGTAGGATCCTACGGTCTTGGCGTGCATCCGTGCGTCGCTGCGGTCCGGTCCCAGGTCGACGGGCACGTGCACCTTCCGCCGACCACTGGCGACAACATCGATGTACTGTGGAGACCTCACGCCCCACGTGTTGAGCAATTCGGCGGTACGTCCATCCGGTCTCCCGCATGCCCACTATACGCCCTCGCTCAAAGTCCGTCAACTGCACATACGGTTCACGTCCACGCTGTCGCGGCATGCTACCAGTGTTAAAGACTGCGATGGAGCTCCGTATGCCACGGCAAACTGGCTGACACAGACGGCGGCGGTGCACAAATGCTGCGCAGCTAGCGCCATTCGACGGCCAACACCGAGGTTCCTGGTGTGTCCCCTGTGCCGTGCGTGTGATCATTGCTTGTACAGCCCTCTCGCAGTGTCCGGAGCAAGTGTGGTGGGTCTGACACACCGGTGTCAATGTGTTCTTTTTTCCATTTCCAGGAGTGTATATTATAATGCCAATTTAATATTTGAAAAATTGATTTTATGTGTCATTGAAATAAATCTTCTCTGTTTGGAGTTTTATTTCGTTGTGATTCTCGTCCTATGTAAATGTTGATTTTTCTGATCAGCTACAAAGGAGCGGAGCCATTAGCGCTATTGCTCTACTGCGCAGTATGTTGGTAAATGCTGAATAACATGCGATTAACAGTAAGAAATATTTTCAAATGTTAATGCATATAGTGAAGGTACAAAAAGATTTAATATGTATTATTTGTTAGTAGCAAACCAAGGCTTGCAGCAGAATCAGTAAGTGATTGTCTTACATTGGCCGCCATATTAGTGAAATATTGCAGCGGTAGTTTTAAATTGACTTCCTATACACACATAAATGTTGTTGATCATAATAGCGATAATAATTGTGTGTTGGTGGCTCAGAACTCAATCTGAGGTAACACATTCCAGTTAGACTGTGAATAATCTCTAAATATTGTGAATTTCTATGAAAGTAAGCAGCACCTTACGTAATACAAATTCTTATATGCTGCTGTATGAAGACCGGTTATTTCGTAAAGACGTTTATGACACGAAAAAATACATTAGTGTTGTGTTGTATTGTGTGACAAAACTGTTCATTTTGCTTAAAGAAAAGTGTTGCCACCTCGAATACCAGCAGCGTTAAATTCCATAAACGATCTGCAACTAGTAAAGAGACTTATGCAATAGCACTGAAAATAGTAAAAATCGATACTCTTGTTTAGTTCAGCTTACATATCATACATATAACTTGTTTGCTGGTATGTATATGATTACTTTTGTGCGTGAACTTACTTCCATTTACACTGCTTGACAGACAACATTGCTACACGTTCCCAAGAAGAGATTTCTTTAAGAAAATAACGATCGCTGGCCAGGAAAAGCAGTTATTAAATAAAACCTCATGTTACATTAGTAATGAATAACTAGATTTATTTTAATCTTGCTGAAATTGTAAACACGCAATCAAACCACAGAGTAAGCAATATATGAAAGCAGCATTGGGTTTGTGTGTGTGAAGTCCTTGTGTGATATTAAAGATCCTCTTATACGACCATTCTGCATCAGAGATGACCATTTTTTCTTTACTAAGCATTTGGCGAGAAGTATTGGGTTGTCGACGTATATGTAGGTCAGACACAAAATGCCACGGGAGAGTGCCTTTCTGCGATTACAATTCAGTTTTGCAGTTTCCGTTTATAAACTGCGTTTAATTGGCCATCACGTTAAGCAAGTTGGTATTTCATTCACCACATAGGCACTGGATTTTCTATTCTTTTCAAACCTTTGTGAAAGAACTTGTCTTTCTGCGCTGTGCTGAGACCAGGAATTGTTTCATCTAGCCTTAATTAGATTCGTCTAGGTTAAAACATGCCCATTGCTTAAAAAAAGTACTGATATCGTCAAAATTTTGATAAATGAGTATTCTGCGGGCCGAGCTTTCGGCACGTAACGTGAACATTTTCGAAGTTCCGTGTTTCCTTCTGCAGTTCTGGCGTAACAGCAAGCGCCAGAACGGAGCTGAAGAACGCAAGAGAAGAGAAGGCGGTGACACGACGTAGACCAGTGCTGCGCTGATTAGGAGCGCACAACGACAGCGGCGGCCTCTACGGGAGGAGAATACAAGCGCCGCTCCTGCCAGGATCGGCCGGTCGTGGCCGAGGTGCCGTCGCGAGGGGAGGGAGTGTCTTCCACGCGAAGGCTGTGGCGGGTGGGGCCAGCTCGGGCGTTCAGTTGAACCCGTCGGCGGCCCCGTCCGGCCCCCCACCTATGACGAACCAGCTTCCGACCACTGACTAAGACCAGGTTTGCTCTTCCACTGATGACACGCGCTCTTGTGACCGAGCGTTCATTATTATGAAAAAGCTCGTTCACGGGGGCTATTACCCCGGTCGAGATGACGACGAGGCGGCCATACTGACCTTCTGCAATATCCTCAAGGCTGCTGCACTACCGAGCTCGGGGCAGCAACAGTCGGGTGTGCCACCGAGAGCCTCGCCGGTCGCGCTGCAAGATTTTGCGGCCCCGGCGACGGCGGCCTCGAAGGGAGTTGCGCCACTGGACACGACCACTCGAGAGGTCGATGTTCCCCCGGTTGCCCCACTGGCCCCGCTGACACGAGAAGAACCCGTTGCTTCGCTAGTCGACGCGCCGACCTGCGCTGGGGGCATCCCTGCGGTTTGGGCTGGCGCAAAGGCAGCTCCAGAGGCCACCGACATGGAGGCCATTGACCTCCCGGACACGAACCTTGCCGAGGCAGAGTGTCGCGATACCGACTCTGACGAAGCCCGAGCGCCCAGGAAGCGCCGGGCCATGACTCGTAACGATTCGGATACTCACTCCTCGTCCTCCGACTCCGCGAGGCCGCGGAAGAAGGCACCCAGAGGCTGCCGCTGGGAGGGCTGTAGCGGGCTCTTCCCAGAGTGCCGCCAAGGCGCGACCTTCGAAGAGGCCGCAGCGGCCCACTGCGTCGAATGCTGTCTCCCGGCAGCCTGATGAGGACGGCTTTGTCGCCCCACCTCGGCGGCACACCGCCACGGCTGCCGTACTGCAGCCACCGCAGCCGCTGCCGACAACTAGCACGTTTGCAGGGGCAAACGTCGACGAGATGGAGGACGGCGAGTAGCCTGTGGTGCCGTCCCCGCCGCCCCCGCCGCCCCCGCCGCCCCCGCCTCCTATCGTCGTCCAATGGGACCTGCAACAGAAGCTCGAGAGGGTGGCCACGTCCACTACTATCAAGAATGGCGGCCGTTACCTCTACAAGGTCACGGTCGCGACACGCGAGGAGTACCGGGCGATGATGGACGTCATCTGCAAGGACGGCCTCCATTGCTACACCGACCCCTCCGAGCCGCTAAAACTTCTGAAGGTGGTATTCCGCCACCTTCACCTCAAGTTTGGCGCGGACTGCCTCCGTGAGGAACTGGACGATATGGGCTTCGGCGTCGGGTCCACAGCCTTCATGAAGTCCCCTCGTACCCACCACAACATGCCGCTGTACGAGGTTGCCCTAGTCGACAACCTGGAAAGTCGGAAGGCTTTCCAGCTGCAGTCGGTCGGCCGCGTCAAGGTTGAGGTCGATCACTCCGGGCCAAAGGCAAAAGGGCTCCGTGTTTCTCCTGCCAGCGGCTGGACCACGTCTCCAGATACTGCTCCATGCCTCCCCGCTGCGTCAAGTGCGCGGGGCAGCACGAGAGCAAATCTTGCGGCCTTGCCCGCGGGGACAAGCCGACTTGCTGCAACTGTGGCGGACCGCATGTTCCCTGTTATAGATGCTGTCCGGCTTTCGACAGGGGCCGGAACTAGCAGCGAGACAAGGGTGCTCCTTCTCGTAAGGTGCACTCTTCCACCAGCTTCGCTGCCGCCACCGAGAGCGGGTTACCTGCCCCCTCCGAGCGCTCTGACCAACCCGTCGGAGAGAGACAGCAGCCGACTGCGCCGTCCACGGCTTCGCCCGAGAGGGCGGCTATACCAGCGGCCGCGCCCGACGCGCGGGTTGCCCGTCTGCTCAGGCGTAGCCGGCGCCCGGGGCGTGCCACCCTCGCCGCTGCGCAACAGACTGCCACCGACAGTCCGCCGCGGCAGCGGCAAGCAGCTCGCGCTGCGCCGCAGTTGCGGCCCGAAACTGTCGCTCCACGGCAGTCGACACCTACAGAGTGGCCCCCGTCAGCCGCCCCTGTGGCGGAGGCCGCCCCAGTGGCCCCCGCCGCCTCCACTGCTTCAGAAGCAGCTGAGCTCCGATCACTTCTGCAGTCGTTGAGACAGCTTCTGGAGCAACTCCCGGTGCTCGTCACCGCGGTCATGGCGGCCCTCCAGGTAGGCGTCGTTCCTCAACCCCATCGTGGATAATCACCATATCCGTGGCCTCACCGTCTGCGCTTTTAACGCGAATAGCTTGTTCCCATAGCAAGGGGGCAATCGATATTTGCCTCGTGTGCGAGACCTTCCTCAAGGCTGGGATACATGTCAAGGTGGCCAGGTTGACCCATGGCGGAGGGACTGTCGTTTACATCGAGGCTTCCCTGAAACACCACGAAGTGCAGCTTCCGCCCCTCGCCGCTGTGGAAGCCAGCTACTGTTTCTGTGGCCCTGGAATTTCACTGTGTACCAAGACTGCGGGCTTGTGCCTGCCAATAGTCAAAACATTAATTACGTGATATATTCTTTCCAAGGTGATAAAAATTTGAGTATCACGTCTCTCGAGACCTCTTTCATGCAACTCTACAATTGCAGCTGATATTAACGTATCACAGTCTGATCTCTACACTATCTTTTACAAGTGTCCGCGAATTTAGTTTGGACGAGGTTCTGGGTTCATGAAACATAGTTGTATGAATATCTGCCAAGTACGGTCCTAGGCAGACAAGAGATAAAATAAATTTTTTGATAGTCCAAGAAAATAAAAGTACTTCTGCAATCTTGGCCTAAGAGTTCCTGGACTTTTCAGAATACCGTATTGCAGATGTAACTCTATCGGTTAGTCACTATTTCCACTTGTAGTGCAGAACAGTAGCAGCACATTGGAAGTCGAGATACAGAAAAATCCTTGCTTGCTGAGAACGCTCTAACGAATAAAAATTATCTGATGAAATGAAACCTGATCTTACGCATCATCGTACTGGGATTATGTGACTACGTCTCTTACCGGAAGAGCGACGATGTATCATTGGTGGCTGGGGCTGACACTTGACAGTGAGCGAGAACAGCAAAACCGGGCCAGTTATCAGTGCTCTAAGAGGTGCCACTAACGCCTCAGATATCGACAGGACCTCTGACGTCATGTGAAGACGTACAGTTTATGCTGGCGACGACGATGGAGGCCCGGCCGCAGTGGCCGGGCGGTTCTAGGCGCTTCAGTCTGGTATGGAAAGACCGCTTCCGTCGCAGGTTCGAATCCTGCGTCGGGCATGAATGTGTGTGATGACCTTAGGTTAGTTAGGTTTAATTAGTTCTAAGTTCTAGCGGACTGATGTCCTCAGATGTTAAGTCCCATAGTGCTCAGAGCCATTTGAGCCATTTTTTGACGATGGAGGACATAACTGAAAGCTCAAGAAAGAGCGAACTGTTTTTCCTACTTTGTGTTGTGGTAGTGTTTCATGTGACACATAATTCAGTATTTTCTCTGAGAAATGATTACATTTGTGTGAGAATATTATTGCGTTTTTAGCAGCTCAGTGGGCAGTGTCTCACTCCAATTTTAAATGTCTTTAGGTAAGATATGCAGTTGACGTTCAGACAGTTAAAAAAATGGTTCCAAGGGCTGTGAGCACTATGACCTGAGGTCATCAGTCTCCAAGAACTTATAAGTACATAAACCTAACTAGCCTAAGGACATAACCCACATCCATGTCCGAGACAGGACTCGAACCTGCAACCGTAGCGGTCGAGCGGTTCCAGACTGAAGCGCCTAGAACCACTCGGCAGACAATTTTTATGTCAGTCATATTTATCGTTTAGTGAAATGACTGTTGCAAGTTTAATGCCAGCAGAATGTTTTCCTTGACTATAACCAGTTAGGGCCAACAACTTTGCCGGCCGCGGTGCCCAAGCGGTTCTAGTAGGCGCTTCAGTCTGCAACCGCGCTGCTGCTACGGTCGCAGGTTCGAATCCTGCCTCGTGCATGGATGTGTATGCTGTCTTTAGGTTAGTTAGGTTTAAGTAGTGCTACGTTCTATGGGACTGATGACCTCAGATGTTAAGTCCCATAGTGCTTAGAGCCATTTGAACCATTTGCCAACAACTTTTTCATGGTAAATCAGAGAAAAAAATTCTTTAATGGCAGTTAATTTATTTTCCGAACATTCAGCATGTAAAGTAAAAGTATTTCTGGTAATTTAAATGGAATACGATCTTAAAATCTTTTCAACCGTATCCAACCATTTTATCTTCTTGAAACAATCTATTCTTATCTTAGTAAAAGGAAACCAGTTTTATGTATAAGTCACGAAACTTGATTTGAATGTTTGGTTCCCACGAGTTCAGAAGGTGAGAGAGGTGAGACAGTTTCCCTGTTATCAGCATTTGTAAACCATCTCATTACTGACAGTTGCCATAACTATTATTTTGTTTTAGTCGGATACACCGAAACTTGCAGGCGAAGAAAGAAACCAATCGATCTTGATTGCCGAGATTATTTAGTTCATTACATCGAGGAATTTTGCCGTCTGTTGTATGTGAAATCCTGACTCATATCCATACCCCTCTTTGTTTTCAAAACACAGTGCATTCCTTGACAATGATGAGGTGTAACCTAATGTCGATAGCCTCATGCCTGTTTCACATACACAGTTATGTCGTTCACTGACCTAACACAATTACAGCAACAAATACGATGGATACAGACCTAGTTTAAATGCAATTTTCTGTCTCGCTTTAGTGTCACTTTACTGTGCTAAATGATACAGAATTCGCAGAGGAACTGATAACGGCAGAGAACTGTGCCAGATTATAAGGAAATCAATAAGAACCACACCTCCAATTATTTTAGCAGTCGAACACCTGCGTATAAAACGTCATATGTCCTGAACAGTGTCTAATATAATGATACAGCAATGCTGAGTGACTGCGCGGTTTGAGGCGTCCTGAAACGGACTGCGTGTCACCACCCGCTGGATGTTCGAGTCCTCCCTCGGGCATGTGCTGGTGTGTGTGTGTGTGTGTGTGGTGTTCTTGCATAAGTTAGTTTAAGTTTGTTTAAGTCTAGAAACCAATGACGTTACCAATTTAGTCCCTTAAGAATTCACTCACATTTGAACATTTTACTATGATACAATTTTGCAGGTATGTACCTTTAGTGTTGCATTGTGTACTATCAGCAAAATGTGCTGTGAATGGAGTTAGTAGTCGAAAGGTAATAAATTAAAACAACATTCCTGATGCTGAGGTTTTGCTACAAGAACAGCGAAATGATGGTGACAGGTAAACTGTTTTTCCTTTCGTTATATTATGTGGGTTGTCAGCAACAAAATGTTTGGAAAAGGTTTGAAATTCAGTGTTAAGATTGTTGACAGACGCTAAGTGCTCCCATTGTCAAGTGCTGGACGCAAATAACCTGTGTACATTGTGCACCATTAGTTGGTCTGCCTGTAGATATATACACGATATCTAACTTTGATAGTTAAATTATTTTGTTACACGTTTGAGGTAATATTTCACCTGTCAGTTAGTAGATTCAAAGCATTTTAAAATTTTAAATTCAATTACAAGTTGTACGAAATAGCGAAAATAAAGATTTTTTACCCATGAAAGCCGTAAAATAGACAGCTTGTAACTGGGACTGTGCACCATGTTGATAAATGTAGGTGCCAGGTCGTGGGAGCCTTTAAGCAGCAGTGTGTTTCTGTTACACAGGTGGATGGAGGTCAGGGTCCAGAGGCTGGGGTTCTGTACCATGTTTAGAAATGTAAGTTCCAGGTAGTGGGAGCCTTTAAGCAGCCGTTTGTTTCTTTCACACAGGTGGAAGGAGCTCAGGGTCCGGAAGCTACGCAGGGGCCGCCGGCAGCGCTGCAAGGATGGGCGGCTGTCTCTGCTGAAGGCGGCGCTTCTGAGGAACGCCAACGAGGCGAAGGAGCGGAGGCAGCGGGAGGGTCCAGGCTGCGAAGAGGTGGAAGAGGACGAAATGTACAACGTAGCAAATATGTACAGGTAACAGAAATACTCGTCCAGTACATGAGGTGAAGAAAAATAGTATAACAGGGAAGGTTCTGCTCCAGATAAAGATCTCATCAAATCGGTGCAAGGTTACAAACCAGGGAACAACTGAGAGTTGATCAAGGTCACACAGGGGAATCCCACCACATCTTAGGCAATTGTGCATTACTGGTCAAATAACATAAGAACGGCGGGAAACCCCACCTATCCCTCTCACACAATGAGAGCACAATGAAATGGTGGGAAACGCAATGGGCGAATAAGAATCGAGCTACACTACTTTACTAATTTACTACATTATGAACCCAGCAGCCCAAGCCCCTATCATTCAAAGTCTGATTTTCATAGTTAGAGGATGATTGTAACAGGAAAGCAAAAAATTAAGAAAAGTGAATCTACTGACTCCCAAGATCTTAAATGTAATTAATATTGAAATATGTATCATGTCCTCAATATGTTTTCGTCTGAAAAAAAAGCTTGATACGTCTGACTTATTGTTGTTGAATTACTTGTCTCTTGGACCATTATCATTCCATATGGATAGCAGAAGGTGACGCGGTTGTTCGTTTACTCTATCTGCGTTTGATCTGAACATGAATTAAAAATAGTTAGTATTATTAATAGTGGTTATCCTAAACGTGTTTTTGAATATATTTTACAGAAGTGTGATCAGGGAGAGAAGTCGACATTGGTTTTCCTATTGATCGGCAGCCATTGATACATCATTAAATGCATACTGCATCATCAATTAAAAACCTGCATTTTCTTCGAGATGTGGTTTTTGAAGTCCAATGCATTTAACGAAACACTGCTATTCTACGCGGATTTCGTTCCATGGGACTGCATCACTATTAGAAACGGACCAACAGTCACAGATTTTGCTGATTAATAAGTTAATTCCCATCATGAAGATATTTCTGTCTTCTCTTTTAGCTAATGACATGATACAAACAGCACTGAGTGATTTACTGGAGAGAGAAGAAGAAATACATGGTGAAATGCCATACACGGACCAACCAAAGCCCCCAGACTCAATAGGGAAAAGATAATTAGTTTTGAAAGTAATTTCCTAATAACAGCATAATTATTCGTATTGTTACTAACAAATATATATTGGAATATACGCTTCAGGTTCGCTATGGTTCCAGCAGTGCAGCACACCCCGGAACCAATTGCTACCAGAACTGTAGCATGAAGAAATGCAAGTACTACTGGACGCAGTACCACACCAGCAGTGGCCACACCAGCTCACAGAAGGACCTCCCCATTTATTGGAAGTAGTGTTGTTCAACTATACTTTATCACCACCTCAGCAACAACCTTCGTCCAACTGTACTGCACCACTGCAGCAGTAGCTGCCATGTAGAAGCTGTAACAGCTCACAGAACTACAAAGGCGCTACCATTTGTCAGCACATATAACTATAGAGCCTTAGCTTTAAACGAGTAAATGTGAGCTTTGATTCGTGCAATGAAATTGCTGTAGTTACTGAAGTTGAAAACATGCAACATGTTGATTTCAAATTTCAAAATTCATGGTACACGTGGGAATATGAGATGAGTATGATGGGCTACAGAAAGAGTAAGATGACAGATGAGTGTGATTCTTCGTATATACTGACTGACATTCAAATACTTAATCCACAGTAGTTGATATGTATGGTGAGACTGTGTTAGGATTAACTTCAACGCACCAGAATGTGTATTTAAAGTATTAAAGTGTTGTGTAATTAGATAACATTTAGTGTTATAGTGATCGTCACAGAAAGACTGTGCCATTAGCAGCCATATGTGTGAGCAGATATTACACTATTTGAGCAAAAATAACGTTACAATGAACCAAGTGGAGCAGTGTGTAAATTTCTGTATTCCCTTGTGCCAAAGTCAATAGAGGGTCAGTTCACAGAAGGAATTCATATGTGGGTGATGCTGCCCTTTGGTGTGAATACCATAGACTGATTGTAAGGCCTGCAAACGGCAGTTACATTCAATGTTCGGTACAGTGACTATGCGATGGAACTTGTATAAAAAATTATGATTAAGAACTGTGTTTTTTCCTTAAGATTTATTCTTTCACAGGGGTTCATACGACAGTAACAGGCTGTCTGGAGTGAAGCCCAACTGTCTCTCACAGAAAGAAGAGTTGAGGCTCACTTGTTAGACTTCTCTGGAGCAATTACAATATTTAACAGAAGAGAGGGCTTACATATGTAGAAAAAGACGTTTAAGAATCTAATGTACACAAGTTAGCCCATGAAGTACACTGTAAGACTGTCAACTATGTTAGGAAACGTAGGCCCACTGATTCTACGAGACACTGTGGAGTAAACTGATGGAGTCAGCTCGCCGAATTCTTTGTCCATCAGAAGAAACTCTCACTCAGCTGTTTGATTTATGTGGCACTGGAATGGAGGTATAAATGTGTGGGTAAATTGTGCTGGATTAGGTATGGAGCTGCACACGTATTTAAGCCTATGCATACACCCTGTAATACGTATGTTTAGGAACTGTTGTTGTGGTCTTCAGTCCTGAGACAGGTTTCGTGCAACTCTCCATGCAACACTTTCCTGCGCAAGTTTCTTCATCTCCCAGTACCTATTGCAACCTACATCCTTCTGAATCTGTTTAGTGTATTCATCTCTTGGTCTCCCTCTACGATTTTTACTCTCTACGCTTCCCTCCAATACTAGATTGCTTATCCCTTGATGCCTCAGAACATGTCCTACAAACCGATCCCTTCTTCTAGTCAAGTTGTGCCACAAATTTCTCTTCTCCCCAGTTCTGTTCAATACCTCCTCATTAGTTATGTGATCTACCCATCTAATCTTCAGCCTTCTTCTGTAGCACCACATATCGAAAATTTCTATTCTCTTCGTGTCTAAAATATTTATCTTCCATGTTTCACTTCCATACATGGCTACACTCCATACAAATACTTTCAGAAACGACTTCCTGACACTTAAATCTATACTCGCTGTTAACAAATTTCTCTTCTTCAGAAACGCTTTCCTTGCCACTGCCATTCTACATTTTATATCCTCTCTACTTCGACCATCATCAGTTATTTTGCTCCCCAAATAACAAAACTCCTTTACTACTTCAAGTGTCTCATTTCCTAATCTAATTCCCTCAGCATCACCCGACTTAATTCGACTACATTCCGTTATCCTCGTTTTGCTTTTGTTGATGTTCATCTTATATCCTCCTTTCATGACACTGTCCATTCCGTTCAACTGCTCTTCCAAGTCCTTTGCTGTCTCTGACAGAATTACAATGTCATCGGCGAACCTCAAAGTTTTTATTTCTTCTCCCTGGATTTTAATACCCACTCCGAATTTTTCTTTTGTTTCCTTCACTGCTTGCTCAACATACAGATTGAATAACATCGGGGAGAGGCTACAATCCTGTCTCACTCCCTTCCCAACCACTGCTTCCCTTTCATGTCCCTCGACTCTTATAAGTGCCATCTGGTTTCTGTACAAATTGCAAATAGCCTTTCCTTCCCTGTATTTTACCCCTGCCACCTCCAGAATTTGAAAGAGAGTATTCCAGTCAATATTGTCAAAAGCTTTCTCTAAGTCTACAAATGCTAGAAACGTAGGTCTGCCTTTCCTTAATCTAGCTTCTAAGATAAGTCGTAGGGTCAGTATTGCCTCACGGGTTCCAACATTTCTACTGAATCCAAACTGATCTTCCCAAGGCCGGCTTCTACCTGCTTTTCCATTCGTCTGTAAAGAATTCGCGTTAGTATTTTGCAGCTGTAGCTTATTAAACTGATAGTTCGGTAATTTTATATCTGTCAACACCTGCTTTCTTTGGGTTTGGAATTATTATATTCTTCTTGAAATCTGAGGGTATTTCGCCTGTCTCATACATCTTGCTCACCAGCTGGTAGAGTTTTGTCAGGACTGGCTCTCCCAAGGCCGTCAGTAGTTCTAATGGAATGTTGTCTACTCCCGGGTTCTTGTTTCGACTTAGGTCTTTCAGTACTCTGTCAAACTCTTCACGCAGTACGTTTCTCCCATTTCATCTTCATCTACATACTCTTCCATATCCATAATATTGTCCTCAAGTACGTCGCCATTGTATAGACCCTCTATATACTCCTTCCACCTTTCTGCTTTCCCTTCCTTGCTTAGAACTGATTTTCCATTTGAGGTCTTGATATTCATACAAGTGGTTCTCTTTTCTCCAAAGGTCTCTTTAATTTTCCTGTAGGGAGTATCTATCTTACCCCTAGTGAGATAAGCCTCTACATCCTTGCATTTGTCCTCTAGCCATCCCTGCTTAGCCATTTTGCACTTCCTGTCGATCTCATTATTGAGACGTTTGTATTCCTTTTTGCCTGCTTCATTTACTTGCATTTTGGTATTTTCTCCTTTCATCAATGAAAAATTCAATATTTCTACTGTTACCCAAGGATTTCTCCTAGCCCTCGTCTTTTTGCCTACTTGATCCTCTGCTGCATTCACTACTTCATCTCTCAAAGCTACCCATTCCTCTTCTACTGTATTTCTTTCCCCCATTCCTCTCAATTGTTCCCTTATGCTCTCCCTGAAACTCTGGACAACCTCTGCTTTAGTCAGTTTATCCAGGTCCCATCTCCTTAAATTCCCACGTTTTTGCAGTTTCTTTAGTTTTAATCTACAGTTCAAATCCAATAGATTGTGGTCACAGTCCACATCGGCCCCTGGAAATGTCATACAATTTAAAACCTGGTTCCTAAATCTCTGTCTTATCATTATATATCCTATCTGTAACCTGTCAGTTTAGGAACTACAAGTTTGTCTTCTATAAAATACCCCACGTGCCAGTGTGATAACGTAGTCGTCATCGTGGTGGAGTGGACGTAACACATCCTCCACAAGACTCCTGTGGTAAACGGTTGGTCCTGCAGTGATGATCCTGGAAAATAGAGGAAGAAGATGACTCGTTCGTTACTGTCTATTAACATACGTCCTTTACTTGTAGGGCTGCATATTTTCGAAAATCCTGCAGTGATGATCCTGGAAAATAGAGGAAGAAGATGACTCGTTCGTTACTGTCTATTAACATACGTCCTTTACTTGTAGGGCTGCATATTTTCGAAAACTGATCGTGTCCTAGCACTGTTACAACATTAGGAGGTGGTTCCCTTCGAGCATGAATATATTTTTTATTAAACCCTCATTCATCCGAAATATCAGCTATTGCAGGAAACAGTAAGTCGAGAATATACCAGACATTCATTGAAAGCAGCAACATTCGACCACCCGAAAAAGTGAAGCCAAGCAACCTTGGTTGCCATCTGCAGATCCATGCATTTTATTGGAGCCGAGACACTTAAGGGTCCTGAAGCAAAAGATCTGAGATAATGCGAACGTTATTATAGCTTTAAAACTAGACAATCTGAATGTTAAGCGTACTTACCTGATTCATGTGGGAATTCAATGAATTCGTCACCATATGTGAGGATTACTGGACTAGTTCTCAGTATGGCTTCTTGGTTATTGATAAAATGACGAAACTGAATGAGGGTCAATGTACACGAAGCATGTATGAAATTCTGCTTAAAGGACAGTATAACAAACTGAAATCCTTTCAGTAAATTGTAGTCTAAGGACAAATTCGCATGGGTGCAATGTGTTGATCACAATGGGACGCAACACAAGTCATACATACATTTGTATGTCGACCGAAGTATCAATACCGTCAACACAAGATTAACAGAAGTGAATATCAGCGTCGAGGAAGGAGCTACTAAAGATAAATCTCAGCTGAGTGACAGAATCCAGCGAAGCGAGAAAGCTATCGACACAGAGTTAACAGAATAGGATGGTATTATCAAGGTAGCAGTTACAGAAGTCGGAGAGTTGAATAACGGAATCCAGCGAGTTAAAACCTGAAACAGTCAGCGGAAGTGTCAATGTACGATTGAACCGTGTATTCAAGGAAATAGCTATGAAAATTGAGTTTTAGGACTCCCTGTCGGGGGAAACGAAGAGTCCATCAACAAGAATCTGAGAGCAATTAAGAAGGTGAACAACAGATGACCACACCTAGCCCCACCCCACAGGACATAAGCTGCGTATGCGACAGAAAGTGGACAAAACGCAAGATCAAAGAAGCACAGAGAGCCATTCATTGCAAATTTTGACTCTCGAAAGTGGGATCATTCGATCATGAACAGTCACTTTCTGAAACTTTTAGACCAACAACAGAGAGAATTACACAGCTCTCACTCAAAATCGTGGGGTCAGATAGCAGCAGAAAAAGAAGAGAAGAAGAAAAAGGTAAAGGACGTACTACTACCAATGTCATCACCTGTCACAGTGCCGGCGAATTAGATGACACTTACGGGTTCAGTGGACATCAGCTGTATATTCTGGGAAAGTTACCTACATCGTTAACGAAGGACGCCATCTGGTTGGAGCAGGAAGTTTGATTGGCCGCCTGGTTTAGTGGAGCTAATATCCCAAAATAACTTCAAACTCCCAAAAGTGTATGCCAAAACAAAAGAGATCATATGCTGAAATACTACGTATGACTAACACAACTAGGTGAGACAACACTCTAAAAGGACTATTGCAAAGCAGAAACGCTAAGAAATACACCAGCATTGTTAGGTAACTGGTAGGTGATGAACAGAGCGAACACCATGACGTCGAGATTCCACATAAAAAGGAACATACTACCTCTGGAGAATGTACATTATGGTGATCCTAACGAAATGATAGGTTGAATACGGCTGTTGACAGTGTCACCCACAGCGGTAAGTACAGCTCACACGAACGAAATAATATCAGTCATCTTGGAGCTTCGAAAAAGACGAATTACTGAATAATAATGGACACCTTGGTCCACTAACTGCACGGGCCTGCTAGCAAAACATTTCATGTAACCCTTTTTCAACATGTGGTTTAGATGACTATGGCAGTCCCATTCTGTGGATATGAGAGAGTGTTCATGATCGAATGAGAGGTACAAATACCTCATTCTACATTCGCCTGGGCCCTTCCTGTACAGGTGAAGACTGGAAGGGGTTGTGTTGCAGGTGCCTGAATAATTGCTGCAGCCTGGTACGAATCGGTACCGTGGTAACCTGCAAACCTACCACGGAGTTGGTAGTGGTGTAATACGGAATAAACAACTGCATGTCATTCTGCCATGTGAAAACGAGTATTGTGGAGCATCTGAACAGAAATATTAAATTCCGTATACAGATGAAATTTAATGTGACTTCTGAAATTTTCCCGGCGTATTTCTTCTTCTAATAATTTCCGGGTATGCAGCCGGATCCCGTCGACATTCTGCCACGAGATTCGGCATAAATACCGCGACTGCACCTGGGCTCTTCAGTAGTTGTGTACTCACCTGATGATGGCCGGACGTCTCTGGGCCGAAATATCGTGGCAGAATGTCGACGGGATCCGGCTGCATACCCGGAAAGTATTAGAAGATGAAATTTAATCTTCTTAGTTGATAGTTATGGCTAGACGTTCTACCATAAATAATGGGGAATATAATCGAACTGAACATTGTACAGTTGAGATAAGACCGATCAATGTACATGACAGTGTACTTCTAAGTACAGAATACTATCGTATTAAGTAGGTGCATCAACGCAAGCAGAAGTTCAATGCAAGTTATTTGATGTGTGTTTCGAAATACAGCACTGGGTTTGAGGAGTCTTACCTTCTTAATTGGTCAACGCAGATATTTACTGCGTGCAAAATATAGATAACAAATCCAAGATCTTACATCTTGAAGAACAGCAACGGTGAAGAAATCACGGGCATTGCTTAAACAGAAAGGAATTACAGAAAAGTTCCGAACCGGAAGTGTTACTTCTAGAGCACATCATAAGGTATCGGAGGAACAGGGTTTTAGTGAAATGTTTTGGTTTTCCAGCATCACAAAACAGTTCGGAGAACACTCGTAATTTATGGTATAACAGGGTGTACAAACGAAAGGCAGGGCAGTAGCATACCATGAGTGCTAAGAAGCGCTCAGTAGATGTGTTGGTGGCATTCTCGATAAGCTGGCAGTTAAACTTCATCTCTCGAGATATAATTTCTGAGGACCTGCAAAGAAACTGAAAAATTGTTTCACTCTTGGTGATAATATTATTAATCTACTTGACAAGGCGGGCAAGGAGCATGATACGCCGGCCGTTGTGGCCGAGCGGTTCTAGGTGCTTCAGTCCGCAACTGCGCGACCGCTACGGTGGCAGGTTCGAATCCTGCCTCGGGCATAGATCTATGTGATGTCCTTAGGTTCGTTAGGTTCAAGTAGTTCTAAGTTCTAGGGCACGGATGACCTCAGATGTTAAGTACCATTGTGCTCAGAGCCATTTGAACCATTTGAGGATGATGCAGCATACGCTGCAAATCAAGGTTGTGTAGACTGTCACGCAGTAGAATAAAATTTTAGCCAATAAAACGAAGCACATAAGTCGAAGAAGGGCCATAGACATGGGACAATATATTGCAACGTTTGTACTTGATAAGGCGATGCATACCAGATTCAAATTGAGTACTGGGATAAATTTCAAGCAGATAATAAATGTGGTTCATCACACATTGGAGAATAGGAAATCTACAGAGTTTTTAAAAATTGTATCCAATCGCCAGTGCTAACGGTAGCAATCGTCATGAAGCAAGGAGTAAGAAGACATCTGGAATTATCCTGTTCCTAAGTCCAGCGTTAGCGGGGCTACTAATATTGGGGTCCTGGAAGTGGAGCTGACGTCACAGCCCGAACAGAGAAGAAGGCACAAAGTGCTGAGGAGCACCTGTAGGAATCCAAAAGGCATAACAGGAAGATAGAGGCGATGACTACCGACAGAACCCTAAAGGAAGGGCTTGGGTTATTTATTAAAGAAAAGTCCCCTGACTATTCTACCTAACAGACCACTTACCAGTACTAACCCGCTTAAATTCGTCAGGAAACACGAAATCCTAAGATCATGTCGTGCATTTACGTGTAATACTGTGCCAAAGACGATTTGGAAATGCAAGGATGAGAGATCGTAAACTGAGATGCCCTGGATTTCTTTTGTTAAGGGAAAACAAATAACTTTCTCTGCTTTGGCTTGTGTTGGGGTTTAAGCCCACTGGAAGAACTGCACTTTACTGCACTTTCTACAGATTTCAATACGACCATGACCTCGAGTTATACATCTGTGGACATTTCTGTCTAATGTTTCTCCTGACGAATGCATTAAAATAAACAGCATGCACATCACCAGCCTCAGGTGTAATGACATATGCTCTAGCATTAAAAGAGTGTTCATCTGTATTAAATGAAAATTATACCCACCTCCCTCCCTTGCCCCTCACAACAGATCTAAGCGAGGATGAGTGGGTTATTGCATTGATTGGTTCCCCTGCAGGTCCTGGGGTTAGAAAAGGCCCGAGGCCTGTTGTAAAAGGCGAGCTGTATGTTCGATTTTATGATTTGACCTCCCACTTTCCAAATTCTACAGAAATGTGGGCCTTTAGGGAAAGGACACCTTTCGTGGCGCACCAGTTATCTACAGTGCCCTTAGATTCGATCTCCTGCACCTTTTCTTGCCATGGCTTTGCACTTCTACCTGCATTTCCACCATTTGGGCGAGGACACCTTCCAGGGCACATCATCTTCTTCTATTGTCTCATGTGCTCTTTCGCGCCCATGACAATATCGGATTTCTCTGCACTCAGTATCCAGCATGGTAGCCAGACTATTGTGGTGGGCCGTTATATAGCCCTCTGACTACACGGGGATCGAACAGCTGATGCCTGAGCTGCAAAACTCCCCATGTATACCAAGGACTAGATTCTTGTCTTCCTGGGGCATCAGGAGTCCCAGAAACAGCCATCTTTGCTGTGGGTGGGTGGCACCTGTGGGGAGAGCCCCTGATCGGAGTGGGTGGCATCAGGGCGGATGTCCAGCAATGAAGCAGACCAGGTCATCCCTTGCTGGTGACCTAACGGCGCCAGTAGTCTCTAAAAAGTGAAAGATCGAATGCAATGCTGACGGCCATAATTCTAAATCGTTTCCCTTCGCTCACTACACCGTGAGAGGAAAGTAGGGCTACAGAAAGAAGAGAGCCAGAGGTATTTAGTCCACAGACGAGGACTTCGTTCTAGCTACGAAACCTCTTTGTTTTGATGAACAGCTCGAGGATAAGTTTGGGGAAGTGATAGCTCTGTCAAAAATGAGATTCAGACAGCATACCCAACCCCGTCCCCAGCGTTACTCGACTGCGAGCAGCTAGAAGATATTCCTGTTTCCGTCACTCCCCATAAAAGCCTCAATATGGTCCAGCGGATTATCTTCCAGTGCGGCCTTCTCTTGCAGCCTGACAACGTGCTCTGGGGTGATTTAGAGTGGTGACATGCTCATTTAATCTAGGATGTCTACAGGGGACCCTAAGACAATTGGGTTGCTACCAGTGCCATCATCTTGGTCTTTCAGTATGATTCATTGTCCGAAAAAGTCAACATGATGGTTTACTTCTGTGACGTCAAACCACACATGCCTCCTAATGTGTTGGCAGAAGAGCCAACACCGTGTAGCTAGAGGAGGCCGAAATGCACGCGTTTAAGCTCACGCAACTGGCGTGAGGTCTGGAACAGTTAAAGGAGTTGAGTCTAGTAAATAAAGTACGTAGTTGCTTGAATAAACTTTAATCCATAATTGGTGTACATCGCTCTTGACGGTACATTAATAACAATATCAATATAAACTGGTAATGGCGCCTTGCTAGGTCGTAGCAAATGACGTAGCTGAAGGATATGCTAACTATCGTCTCGGCAAATGAGAGCGTAATTGTCAGTGTAGCTTCGCTAGCAAAGTCGGCTGTACATCTGGGACGAGTGATAGGACGTCTCTCTAGACTTGCCTTGTGGTGGCGCTCGGTCTGCAATAACTGACAGTGGCGACACGCGGGTCCGACGTATACTACCGGACCGCGGCCGATTTAAAGGCTACCACCTAACAAGTGTGGTTTCTGGCGGTGACAACACATTCCTCCCCCGCAAATCGGCGTTCGGTTGTATTATGAGGCTTCCGCCCGCCGTGGGGAGGACCCCATGTTGATGTATGCGACGAGGTGGGGAGCCTAACAACAGGCGAGGCTGTGCCACCAGCACCCTGCCATTCGGTCCGAGGGGAGCTAGGAAACGCCTGAAAACCTAGTCCAGGGTGCACGCCAACATGAGGTGTATGCGCCCGTAGATAGTCAGGAGGGGCCGAAGGGTCGACCTCCATCGAGTCGGAGCACCCGACGGGCGAAGACGACAGATGGTCCGTAGCGGGCAAGAGTTCCATGGCGGAGGACAACTGGTCACGGGAAGCGATCGGCGGCGCGTGACCCAGGGAGGCGCCAGGAGGTGGCAGCGACGCATCCACTGCGGGCGTCGCCGGCGGGAGAACAGGCGGCGGCGGCGGCGGCGGCGGCGGCGGCGCGTCGCCATCGGGCAAAATGGAAGGCAGCGTCGGTAACACCTGGGGATGAGGCGAGCCAGTAGATGGGTCCCCAGGGCGCTGACCGGACGGCACCGTCGCTGAAAGCTGACGGGGAGCGGCAGAACCCGTGCGACGACAGAGGCGCAGCTGATTGAGATGCCGACGCACCTCACCAGAGGCCCCCAAAACCAGATACATCGCGCGGCCGAGGCAGCGAAGAATGCGCCCCGCGAGCCAACGCCGTGAATCTCGACAGTTGCGAAAGTATACAACGACGCCTGGGGAAAAAGCAGGTGTCTGCCGCTGCACAGGAACCTGATGCGGCGGATGTAGCAAAGACAGCAAGGTTCGATGAGGGCGACCACGAAGCAACTCAGCCGGCGAGCGGCCATCACGGGGCTGAGAGCGATACGAGGACAAAAAGAGCAATAACGCGTCCTCCCGTGACTTGAAAGTGCGGACCAAACGTTCAGCGGCACCGTTTGACTGTGGCGAAAACGGCGCGGACGTCAGATGTTGAATACCATTGGCCTTGCAGAATGACTGAAATCTTGCGGACATGAATTGTGGGCCATTGTCAGAAACAATAGTCTGTGGAAGACCTTCTATGCAAAAGATAGCGGATAACGCTTGGATGGTGGCAGATGACGTCGTGGAAGACATCCGGACAACAAAAGGAAAATTACTGAATGAATCGACCAGAACCAACCATCGAGCATTCCAGAATGGACCAGCAAAATCGATGTGTAAGCGTTGCCAAGGCGAAGCGGCTTTTGGCCATGCAAAGAATTTCCGCGGTGGTGCGGATTGGTGTTCGGCACACGCCATGCAAGAAGAGCACATATTCGTAATCGAAGCATCGATTCCGAACCAAGTACAGTGCTGACGAGCAAGTTGTTTCGTTCTCACTATACCCCAATGGCCTTGGTGGAGAAGCTTTAAGACAGAGGACTGTAACGAACGTTGGACCACGACCCCAGAACGCAACAGCAAAACACCACGTCGTACAAAAAGTCCCTCCTTGTGAGCAAAAAATCGGCGAACCAACGGATCCTCGATCCGTGATTTTGACAAGGGCCATTGCGTAGCAACAAAACGCAAAACGGTAGCAAGGACAGCGTCAGCAGCTGTGGCTGTAGCTACACGACGAAAATCAATCGTAAACGATTCGACCACGTCATCGGTTTCCGAATGAATGGACATGCAAGCAAGTTCGGAGGAATCGAAAGCTCTATCCTCAGCAATAGGCAAACGGGACAACGCATCGGCGTTTCCATGCTTAGCAGTGGACCGATACAAGATATCGTAGCGGTATTGCGAGAGGAAAATAGACCAGCGAATGAATTTCTGCGCTGTACCTGGAGGTACAGACTTGTTCGAATGAAAAAGCGATGTCAAGGGTTTATGGTCGTTGTTGAGGGTAAAGTGACGACCATACAAGATATCATGACACTTAGTAACACCAAATACGAGAGACAAAGCTTCTTTCTCGACCTTTGAATAATTTCGTAGCGCAGACGAGAGCAATTTAGACGCAAAGGCAATAGGGCGATCATGCGAGCCATCTTTGTGCGCAAGCACAGCACCGATCACGAAATCCGATGCATCTACCATCAACAAAAGGGGCTTCTGGGGATCGAATGGCGTAAGGAAAGTAGTAGAAAGCAACGCTGATTTCAATTGGCGAAAGGCGCGTTCGCAGACCGTCGTCCAGACGAACGGAACACCTTTACGGCGTAACTGATGAAGCGGAGCTGACATGGAAGAGGCGTGGCGCACATATCTGTTATAGTAATTAATTTTTCCCAGCACACTCTGTAACTGCCTCAAATTCTGCGGCGAAGGCAAGTCTTGTATGGCACGGAGGTGCTCTGGACTGGGATGTATGCCTTGGGCATTAAGGACATGTAACAGATATGGCAAATCACGAGCAAAAAACACACATTTGTCCTTCCGCAAGCGAAGACCATTTTGTCGCAAGACCTGAAATAATGTTCTGAGATTGGCTAAATGTTCTTCTTCCGTCTTTCCAGAGATCCCAATATCGTCCACATACTTTGCCGCAGTAGGGACCGACGCACAAACAGTTTGTAAATATTGCTGAAACAAAGTAGGGGCGGATGCAGACCCGAATGGCAATCTTTTGAATCGGTACAAACCAAGATGCATGTTAACCACCAAGACGCGCTGGTTCTTCGTCCACCGGTATTTGCAAGTACGCATCTGCTAGGTCCAATTTCGAAAAATATTTACCCGGGCACAGTTTGTCAAAAAGATCTTCTGGGCGGGGTAAAGGAAAAGTTGCAGTCACTAGTTGTGGATTCACTGTTGCCTTGAAGTCCACGCAAAGTCTTAATTTTCCGGAAGGCTTTTGCAAACGTTCAATCACACCTTGTGATTCCAAATCGTGTAATGTTTTTGCGACCTCATCATGCAATGCGTGGAGAACATTGCGCGCTCTGAAAAATTTCGGTTGCGCGTTTACTTTCAGTTCCAAATGTGCTTGATAGTTTTAGCGCAACCGAGGCCCGGTGCAAAAATGTCTGCAAATTCTTCACAGAGACGAGAAACAATGTCGGAAGGCACAGTCTGGTTCACTGATAGGACCTGATTGACTATAGACAAGTTAAACAACTGAAATAAATCTAAACCAAACAAGTTCACAGCAGAAGAAGAACGAAGGACGTAAAAAGACACAAGTTTTGTTTGTCCCTTGTATGTAGCAAGAAGGTTGCACTGCCCCAACACAGGGATTGCTTGTCCTGAATAACTACTGAGCTTAACATTTGCGGCACGCAACGGAGGTGTACCCAGCTGTTTGTACGTTCGTGATTGATTAGTGAAACCGCAGCCCTTGTATCGAGCTGGAACGGTATCACTTTGCCTTGAATATCCAAGTCCATAAAAAGTTTATTGTCCTGCTGACGACAAGAGCGACTGTCTCGTGCAACGTGAACTGACACTGCTACAGAATCACTTGCAACTTGACGGGATTTCCGTCGATGTCGACGCACACTAGTTGTGGGACGAACACAGTCACTGTTAGAGAGAGTGGCACTGGGCGGAGTGGAATTAACTACATGAATGTCCATGAGCGAAGGTTCACGGGCCCGAGTATTCTTGGTTCGATTCCGGCGCGAAGCAAAGGGCCTGGAATGGTTAGGAGTGTCCGATCAGAGTTTTTTCTGGCAAACACTTTGAACATGTCCTTTTTTATTACAGAAAAAGCAAATAGCTGGGCGTGACGGGCAATTCTCACGCGAATGTCTAGTTGCACACCGCGGACATGATTTTAGCACTGCAGTTGCTTGCTGGCGTGGCACATGTGGCTGCGCGGACGGGCGCGAGGGCTGTTTACTGTTCCGTGCAGCTCGCCCGGCGGGCCGGATAACGTGACACACGGGTGGCGAAGTTTCAAATGATTCCTGAGCAAAGTCAAGTGTGTCCTGCCGATCCAATATGTCCAGCACTTGTTGAAGGGAGGGATTGACTAGTTTCAAAATCTGTTCCCTTATATGAACATCAGCAATGTTCTGTGCAATTGCATCACGCACCATAGTATTTGAATAAGGGAGTCCACATTCACACTCAAAAGCACAATCCCTAGTAAGACCTTGCAAAGTTGCAACCCACTCCCAATTAGTTTGACCGGCCGTACGTTTTGTACGAAAGAACGTATACCTTTTTACAACTACATTGAGTGATTCTTTGAAATATGCATCTAATGCAGACAAAATTTCTTCGTAGGACAGAGTTGCTATGTTGCGTCAGGGAAACAATTTCACTATCACACGGTAGGTGGACACACCTACACAAGAAAGCAAAAAAGGCTGCCGCTTAATACCTTGAATTCTGTAGGCGGCGAGATGAAATCCAAATTGGCGTGACCACTCCGTCAGCTTTCCAGTGCAGCATCAAAAGGACGAAAAGGTGGTGCAACAGCGTGTTGTGGCTGCGGTAGTGGTGAAACGGCGGCGGCCGCATCGTTTTGAATTGCACGTTGACCCTGGACGAGCTGTCCAAGGGCATCAAATAAGGCCTGCGTCTTCTGATTTTGCGAGCGATAAAATTCGGACAGTACATCTGGAGATTGTGGCGAAGCCATGACACAAGTAAATTAGTGCAATATAAAGAAGAAGACCGTTTTTATACTCGTCGCAATGTGATGTGTTGGCAGAAGAGCCAACACCGTGTAGCTAGAGGAGGCCGAAATGCACGCGTTTAAGCTCACGCATCTGGCGTGAGGTCTGGAACAGTTAAAGGAGTTGAGTCTAGTAAATAAAGTACGTAGTTGCTTGAATACTTAACTTTAATCCATAATTGGTGTACATCGCTCTTGATGGTACATTAATAACAATCTCAATATAAGCTGGTAATGGCGCATTGCTAGGTTGTAGCAAATGACGTAGCTGAAGGATATGCTAACTATCGTCTCGGCAAATGAGAGCGTAATTGTCAGTGTAGCTTCGCTAGTAAAGTCGGCTGTACAACTGGGATGAGTGCTAGGACGTCTCTCTAGACCTGCCGTGTGGTGGCGCTCGGTCTGCAATAACTGACAGTGGCGACACGCGGGTCCGACGTATACTACCGGACCGCGGCCGATTTAAAGGCTACCACCTAACAAGTGTGGTGTCTGGCGGTGACACCACACCTCCCCCTTTGTGGTACTATAAGTGCTGGATATTCGGGCCCATGTCTTCCCATTGCTATTTCAGCACCAAATGTTTAGACTGCAGACGACGACTTCATTCAAATACTCGAAGTGTGCCTCCTCCCGGTTGTGACAACTGTGGAGAGCACAACTCCCCCTACTCGCCAGACTACACAGTACTCCAAAACGAACGGAAAATTGTGGAGTACAAGACCCTGGGCCAGCTGACTTACACCCCATTAAATTGACATCTACATATGCTGCAGCTATGTCGACAATAGTCTCTCAAGTGATAGTAGTTCCACACTTTCTGTGATGTACTGTGGGTTCTCCAGGCCACTCGAATACATCCACCCCATTTGTGGTAAGGGGCACATCTTCTTCCACTTCTCCCTAGGCACCTATTTCAGAAGCAATCTACCCCTAAATGCTGGGGACATTGGTCCCCTCCCCCAAGCTGGAGAAGCAACAGCCTCCTCTCGCTCCTCTCAAGTGCAAGGGGAATCTTGGGATTCTAAACTCTCTGGTCCCCTATGTGGTCAAGTGGTCACCAGCCAGTGGCTGAAAGAGGCACTGGCTGCTGGTTGAATGGCTTCTTAGTCTTCCCCTGTCCCTGAAGGCACTTCTGGGAAGCCCTCAGCTAGCCCATACAGAGCAGCGATAGGGAAAGCCATCCAATAACAAATTCGTCAAGAAATGGGAGCCTCCAGTGGTCCCCACACCACCACCATCACTACACCTCAATGGCTCTCCATTCGAGAATTAAGTGGAGATCCTTGCGCCCCCTGAGGCCCTACATCTCTCCGACGCCTCGGATGCAATGGTACTGGATTCCAACACTCAAATGGTGGTAGCAGATGATGCCAAGGCGTAATTTCCCTCCTGGATCACTTCATGCCTTCCCTGACGATAGAAAGCGTCAGTCTCCAGAGAAACTGTGGCAGTTTTTTCTCCCACCTGGCTTAGTTACATCACCTTTTAAGCTTTACACCTGTTTTTTGCATTGTCCTTCATCAAACCTAGTTTCCCACAATGCGGACCCCTGCCATTTGTGGCAATAGGAGGTACTACAAAACCGTCTTGCCTGTGACAAACTGTAAGGTGGAGTTTGTATCTTTGTCGTTATCTCTGTCTATAGTGAACCTGTGTCCCTTCATACACCTCTAGAAACTGTGACTGTGAGGGTGAGGACCACACAGGAAATTACCATCTTTTACATCTACCTCCCTCCAGATGGTGACAAACCGCCCTATGTATTACCTGCAGTCATTTTGCCACTTCCTCAACTTTTCACCTTCTGTGTGATTTTAACAACCATAATCCTTCGTGCGGTGTAACCTAGGTTACTGTCCTTGCCTCTCCCATCCATCCACTGGAAAGCTATTGACGACTTGTGTTCTAGAGACCGCTTTCCACTCTTCCAGACCCAATCCTAGCATCCATCATCTCCACACTTGTCCAGGTGGGCTCTTCCCAAGGTAGACAGGGACACTTTCACCTCCACTATCAGTGTTGACTCACCATTGGATGCCACGATTGATGAGGTAATATACACCGTCACTGATACTATTATTGCCGCAGCTGAATCGGCAATTCCTTGTTCCTCCTGTTGCTGCTGGCGGATGTTAGTGCTTTGGTGATGGAAATCGTTGCGGCTAATATAGACTGTAGGAAGGCCCTCCAACATCATAAGTGCCACCTCTGCCTGGAGCACCTCATTGCCTTCAAACGGCTTTTTCCCAGGTTCACCTACTCAGCAAACGACGGAAGCAGGAGTGATGGGAACGCTATGTCTCCATCATTGGAATATGAGCCTGCCCTTGTGAGGTTCGACCAAGTCCTGCTGACTTTATGGTCATCATCCTCCTGTAGGTGTACTTGTAAATTCCACACATGGAGCTATATCTGTCGATTCAGACGTAATTGCCGAGCACCTTGCTGAGCATTTCATACCTCTGCGTCTGTGAATTACTTTCCCGCCTTTCGTCTCTGAAATCAGTGGGTGAAACGAAAACTCCCCTCATTTGCACCACGACACCCTGAGCCATATAATGCTCCCTTGAGTGATTGGGAATTTCTCGCCCCCAGGGGCTCAGCATTCATTTGCTGGGTACAGGCTAGGCGACCCCGGGGTTCCTGAGCTGGGGACTGGTAAGCGCCACCAGTCCCCCGTCACCGTAAGCTCTGAGCATACTTCAGCGACCACCGTGCGGGGCGGCGGTGGAACGTTGTGTGTCTCAGGGAATGGGGATCTTGGCTTGACCGCCCGGATCGCGAGGATGGAACAAACCACTATAAAAACCCCTCAATCTCAAGGTGTGCTGCGCGCTGATGAGACGCATGGCTGTTGAGGTGGTACAGTCGATAGCGGGCAACCTCTGGGGAACCTGCCGCACCTCAGTTGTATAAGGCTTACCTAGGCACGCGGGGCTCTGTCTAGGTGGACTTCTAGTTCGCTAGCTGCTCGTGGGACCGAGATGGATCCTTCGAAATCCTCTTTTCTTCCTCACAGCGGAAGGTGGGCCGCTGGAAGGTTCTAACACCCAGTCTCTTAAGAGGGCCCGTGCAGTCAGTCCCCCTGACTCCGGCGCTTCTTTGAAAAGTCCAGTCTTAGGTAACAGAATGCATTCTGGTAATCCAAATGTGTTTCTCATTGTGAAACGGAAGGAGGGTGGTTTCGAGAAGGTTTCGTCCTTCAATATACAAAAGGGATTGGAGGGAATCTGTGGCTCCTTAAAATCGGTGAAGTGCTTACGTAATGGGACCTTGCTAGTGGAAACTTCCACTTCCCAGCAAGCAACTAACCTCCAATCTGCTAAATGCCTTGGAGAGTATGCCATAGACACTAAACTGCACAGCACCTTGAACTACAGCAAAGGTGTTGTGACATGCTGGGATCTAGTTGACATTCCCAAGGAAGAACTGCAACGTGAGTGGGCTCCAGAAGGTATCGTTGATGTCCAACACATCATGAAGAGGGTTGATGGCACTCTTATCAAATCCGACTCCTTTATTCTGACCTTCAGTAGCACAAAACTTCTTGACCATGTTAAAGCTGGCTTCCTTCGCCTTAGTGTGAGGCCTTATTTCCCGGCCCCAATGCGCTGTTTTAAATGCCAGCGTTTTGGGCATACCACCTTAGGCTGAAAAGGCGAAACGACTTGTGGAAACTGTGGTCAGGCTGCTCATGAAGGAGTTGGTTGCTCGCCTCCAGCTAAATGCATTAATTGCTCTGGGAACCACCCTGTTTGGAGTAGGGTCTGCCGCATATTTTTAGAGGAACGCAAGGTCCAGGAAATAAAAACAACCAAGCGCATCCCCTATGGTGAGGCCAAGAAGATCTATAAGTCGATGCACCCTCCCACATTTGCTACATCTTTTGCATCCCTGGTTCAGAAGTCTACTCCAAAAGTCGATGCCTCAACGCAGACTGAGGTGGTGAGTGTTGGCACTAACACCTGCAGCTGTCAGTACACTTGCAACGCAAGCCAGTGTTTCACAGCCAGTAGCCCCTACTAGAACGGCAGACAAAGGTACAGTGGCGAACTTGGGCCAGCCCCTGGCGCCTCCAACGGCTGAGGCTGTTCCCAAGCCCAGTGCGCCAATTACCACTCCCACATCAGCTCCCCCAAAGTCCACCAAACCACAGAAAACTACCGTACAGCAGCAACAGCGCGTCAAATCCCGTGGGAAACCATCTGACCATGCGGATGTTGTTTTACGTGAGGCTTCATCTGACTCTTCCACAGAGCTGATGGAGTACGATGTATGTGTGGGGCAATCATCTCGTCCCACGCCTACCCCTCCACCTGCTGCGGTCTCCCTGCCCCGTCGGAGAGACAGGATGAAGGTGCTACCCCCAACATAGATGGCTCCCATACTCCAGTGGAACTTGCAAGGGTTCTGGACGCATGTGGAGGAACTTCGTCTACTCTCTCAGGGTAGACCACTGTGTCTCTGTCTCCAGGAGACGTATTTCCATCCATCATACTGCCCTGAGATACGAGGCTACACACTCCACAAAAAGGATGACCTGCGTGGAGAGAGAGCTAGAGGAGGCGTAGGTACCACTCCTCGCCTCTCTCACTTACGACGACTTTACAGGCCGTCACTGTGTCCGTGCAAGTGCGTCATCCATTGACTGTATGTTCACTTTACTTGCCCCCAAATGATGCTCTTGATGAAGCGGCCCTCACCGACCTTCTTACCCAGCTCCCCCAGCCATTCATTATTTGTGGTGATTTTAATGCCCACAATGTGCTGTGGGGCTCTGCAATTACCTGCCCCAGGGGTAGTGCAATTGAGAGGCTTCTCCTGTCATCCTGTGCCTACTTGCTCAATGGAGGACAGAGTACTCATTTCTCCACAGCGACTGTGTCGTTCTCTGCCATTGATCTCTCGCTTTGCTCTCCAGCTCTTGCCGCCAGTGCTCACTGGGAAGTGGTCGCTGACTTGCACGGCAGTGATCATTTCCCAATCTGGATTCACCTGCCAGATGGCGTGGGCCCCGAAAGGAGACCACCACGATGGGTGCTCAGTGGAGCTGACTGGACACTTTATAGCCAGTTGGCCCAATTCGAACACTGTGCGAATGTTGAGGTGTGGGTGGATCATATTACCAAAACGGTCCACCACGCCGCTGCAGCATCCATTCCACAGTCCACAGGACACCGGAAGAGGCCACCTGTGCCTTGGTGGAGTGCCGAATGCGGCTCTGCAATCAGGACCAGGCGTGCGGCTCTGCGTCGGTTCAAATGTCGGCCAACTGCTGAGAATCTTGCAGCCTTTCGGGTGGCGAGGGCAAGATGTCGCCGCATTATTCGTGAGAGCAAGAGGAGGTCGTGGCAAACGTTCCTGAACACCATTACTCGTTCCACCAAAAGCTCCATTGTTTGGGAGACCATCAGGAGAATTTCTGGCAGAGGAGGGAGGTGCCCCATAGCTGCTGTAATGACTAACGGCACTCTCCACACGGATCCGCGAGACATTGCCCAGACTATGGCAGCGTATTATGCCACAGCTACTGCCACAACCAGTCAGGATCCCGGTTTCCAGTGCCATAGAGCGGTTGCTGAGAGACGTAGTCTTAACTTCCAGTCCACCTCTCATGAAGTTTACAACTACCCATTTTCTATGTGGGAGCTGGATTCTGCATTGTCTGGGGCTCGTGACACATCCCCTGGTCACGACAGGATCCGTTACAGTATGCTATGGCACCTCACAATGTGGAACAGAGAAGTCCTCCTCGCACTTTTTAATGCCATTTGGGCGTCGGGTCACTTTCCTGACGCGTGGCGTGAGGCAGTTTTAATCCCTTTTTTAAAACCTGGGAAAGACCGCACGAGCCCAAGTAGCTACCGTAGTATTGCCCTCACTAGTTGCATAGGGAAGACCTTGGAGCGGATGGTCAACCGCCGCCTTGTCTGGATGTTAGAATCCCGGCAACTCCTTAGTCGCTTTCAGTGTGGGTTCAGGAGGTTTCGTTCCACCTTCGATAACCTTGCCCTCCTGGAGGCGGTTATACAACAAGCTTTCCTACGCCGTCATCACGTTCTAGGTGTATATTTCGATATCGAGAACGCCTACGATACTACTTGGAGGCGTCTCATCCTGGAGCAGCTTCACGATTGGGGATTTCGTGGTTGTCTTCCTCTTTTTATTCAGTCTTTCCTCTCGCCACAATATTTTAGATACCGGATTGGTGACGTCCTGTCTGATCGCTTTGAGCAGGAGAACGGTGTCCCTCAGGGTAGCGTTTTAAGTGTGACTCTCTTTGCCATCGCTATTAATAGCATTACGTCCATAGTGAAAAGTCCTGTCCAGTGTTCTTTGTTTGTGGATGATTTCTCCTTGTTTTGCTCTTCTTCAAGCCTTGGAACGACAACTCGTCAGTTGCAACTTACGATTAGGCGTTGAGTGACTGGGCGCAGAAGAGTGGTTTTAATTTTTCCACCGAGAAGTCTGTATGTGTTCTTTTTAACCGTTCTCGTTCGATTTTAACATTTCCTGAGTTGAGGATGAGGGACGCTATTCTTAATTTTAAAGACACAGTGAGATTTCTGGGGCTCATTTTTGACTCGAAGCTCACGTGGTTACCTCATCTTAAAGACCTGAAACGGCGGTCACTTAAGGCTTTAAGTATTTTAAACTGTCTTAGCCACAGTACATGGGGAGCTGATAGGACTTGTCTGCTCCAGTTTTACAGGGCGTTTGTGCGGTCTCGGCTCGATTATGGGTGCACGGTGTATGGGTCTGAGAGGCCTTCTTACTTAAAAATGTTGGACGTTGTGCACCATGAAGGGCTTCGGTTGGCCACTGGGGCATTCCGAACTAGCCCCACACCAAGCCTCTGTGCAGAGGCTGGTGAACCGCCACTTCATATGCGGCGACGGCTACTTACAGTACGCCAGGCGTATAAAACTTTGTCCACATCACACACATCTGCATACCATACCGTTGCTCAGCCTCCTCTGGCACCGTTATTTCATAACGGGCAACTTGCGACGCAGCCCTTTGGGATTCGCGCACAGGATTGCCTCGCTGCGGTGTCTATGGCTGGTCTTTGTGTTTTACATCGCGGTTGGAGCAGATCTCCACCTTGGCTCCTCCGGAGACCCAAACTTATTTTAGATTTGACTAATTTTAAGAAAGCTAGCACACCAGATTTTACGTTCCAATCTCTGTTTTTTAACATTTTAGATGTGCATCACGGTTTCACTGTCGTTTATACTGATGGCTCCAAACAGGAGACTTTCCTTGGCTGTTCTGTGGTGTTCCCTGATCATGTTACCCGGATTCGCCTCCCTGCTGAATATACCGTTTTCGCAGCGGAGCTCCACGCGATCCTGACGGCACTGGAGCAGATGCATCGTGTTCGGGGCGATCGATTTCTTCTCTGCTCCGATTCTCTTAGTGCCTTACAGTCACTGCAGAACCTGTACCCGACTGAAGAGATGGTCCAGCTGATAATGACCAATAGTACTTGCTCCAACGGCGGGGTAAAGAGGTATCCTTCTGCTGGGTGCCTGGTCATGTCGGCATATGGGGCAATGAACAGGCTGATCGGGCTGCCAAGGAGGCCTGCAGAGAGCAGGATGTGGTCCAGTGTCCTATCCCCTTGCAGTCAGTCATCGCTGCACTCCACAGGAAGTGCATGTAGTTGTGGGAGGACGAATGGCTGGCGGTGACGGCGAATAAACTGCGGTCGGTAAAGTCGACCACTCGGCCGTGGCGTTCCTCCTTGCCGGCTGCTCAGGCGGGAAGAGGTGGCGCTCACACGTCTTCGGATCGGGCACTGTCCTCTGACACATAGCTATTTATTACGGCGGGAGGATCCTCCGTTTTGTGATGTTTGTGGTGTGCACATCTCTGTCCGGCACATTTTAACAGACTGCGTTTTATACCGTGATGCAAGGGCAGAAGCACAAGTTGATGGGGATCTGCCCTGTGTTTCAGCTAACGATGAGACGTGTGTGTCTAGGGTTTTTAAGTTTTGTGATGTGTCTGGACTCTGGCCTAAACTTTTAGGCTGGCGGTTTTAGTGTATTGCAGAGTGGCTGACTCCTCCCTTTTTTCCTTGCGGTCAGCCAGCCACTTCCATCTGCTCCATTGTTTTAGCTCCCTCTGCCTTTTTCTTCCTGTGTTGTCCATGTTTTACTGCTGACGCCCTGCTTCATCCTACGCTTCGGTGTGGGTGAGCACATAGTTTTCCATGATTGTTCCCCGTGTTTTATGTTCCGTTTGATGTAAATGTTCTGAGTTTCTTTCTTGACCCCCGTCTCATTATGATACTGAACGGGCGCTGAGACCTTGCTGTCGTGCGCCCACAAAACCCTTCTACTACTACTATTACTGGGAATTTCTCTGCTCCTTTACTGAATGTCCTGACACGTGCCCTGGCCAAGACCACATCCACTCCCAAATGCTTAAACGTCTTTCAGCGGCTTCCCAGCGCCACCTCTTTGCCATCTTCTAGTGCATGTGGCGCGACGGCAAACTCCCCTCATAATGGCAGGAATGCATCATCGCTCCAGCGATAAAGCCTGGTAAGAATCCACTAGATTTTTATACATAGCGTACTATCAACATCACAAACGTTGTGTGCAAGCGGCTTGAATGTATGGTGAGCCGGCAATTGTGTTGTCTCCTTCAGTTTAGGACCTTCTGACTCTATTCCAGGGCGGTTTTCGCCAAGGAAGCTCCTCCATCGACAATTTTGTCAACTTCGACTCTTTTCCTGGCGAAAACACCTAAGTGCCAACTTTTTCGACCTGGCGAAGGTCGATACCACTTGGCGCCACCACATCCTCGCTAATCAGCACTTTCATAGTTCGCGCCAGTGCTTCCCACAGTGTAGTCCATGTATAAGAGAAAGGGGTCCCTCAGGGCTCTGTCGTGAGTGTCCCACTCTTTTTAATTGCCATCAATATTATCGGATTCGCAACAGGGCCCTCAGTATCTCCCCTCCTATATGCTGACGATTTGTTTGTTTCCTCCTGCTCCTCTTCTATTGCTGTGGCTGAACGCTGGCTGCAGGGAGCTATACGGAATACACATTCATTTGCCCTCACTCATGGCTTTCAGTTGTTGGCAGGAAAGGCTTGCGTCATGCACTTCAGTCGTCACCGTACTGACGATCCAAATTCAGAACCTTACTCTCCACAATGGCGTGTCAAAGTGTGAGCATCATTACAGATATGCATCGCTTATACAGTGAGTCTGGACAATTTGTTTTTAAAGATGATGCATCCTGTGGATGCAAAGACACTGATAAAGTATTGACAACATTGTCACCCAAACCATTTAGAACATGCATAACACCAAGACACCAGATGGTAGCTGTAGCGACAAGAGTTCATTTCCTGTTACCTGAAATATGCAGCTCTGGGCTATAAAGCGGGCACTGCATCGGAAATGGTAATCCGAGTCTGGTCCCTGACATGAGTCACTTCCTTCCTCCAGCAAGTAGACAGGAGTAGGGGGACAAGGCCGGCACCAGCGCGTTATTTTAGTGTAGGTTACCTACACCGGGAGCAGATACGCATCCAGAGGCAAACCCATTGTTCTCCTTTGACTGACAGGTCATGAACTTATTGTTTGATTGACAAGATCATTCAGTTATATATATTGTGAGTTGTTTGCTGTGTATGGAATATTGTTTAAATAATTTAGAAAGTGCACAGAATATTGTTTATTTAAACAATTTGAGGGATTCAAGGCAGTGTATGGAATATTGTTTACTTATTTATTTAAAGAATTTTTCAAGAAATCGATCACCACCCTCGCTACCCAATCCCCACCCCTCGCTCTCCTACCCCTCTCCCTCATCTACCTGGAAATTGGCGGCTATGTGGTGGAGTCGAAGGATCTCCCAAAGGGGAAATTCAAGGTTATAATGTTTTATTATTATAAAAAAATCAGTTTATGGGGCTCGGATTTGTCTTGCTCGTCATTCTCTGCTGTTTGGAGAGATGGAGGCTTTACGAAAAGGAATTAAATCGATCGCATTTCGTTTTCCATTCCAATTGCGCAAGGAATACCGTCATGGAACACACATCACATGTAAGTACACAGTGAATAATATTTCGATCACAGAGCACTTGCGCCTGCCAACCCCCCGTCCGCTGGACCCCACAGGACGCTACCGCAAACACTTCCAAGTGTCGGGGTGCACTGGCAGCCCACGCAAAGTGATGTCATGGCCATCAGCTGCCGAAGCACACACAGGTGCCAGTTCGGGTCCTACAAGGATGAGGTGGTGGCAGACCTTTCATTCATGACACCTGAGAAATACCTGTCAAAATACGTTTTCACCTAGGCACCATTTCTGGTGCGATGAAACAGAGCTGCTTGTTCAGGCTGAGAGAGATGTTATTATTAGGAATCACCCTCAGTGAGATATTTGCATAGCAGCTCACACTAGCAGGTGCAGCTGAAATGTTCTCAATGTTATACTGCTGTCACATGTGTATGTAAATAAGAGTCAAGTCTACCTCTCGGAAATAGGAAAGTGCTGCAGAAATAGTTAACCGTCGCTTTTGTAGGAGCTTTCGTGATGTCTCAGCGCACCTGTATGGATATTATTGTCCTAACTGAACCTGTTTTCGAAAATAGCCCAAATAGCACCAAATGCTTTCTTCTTGATGGTTCTAATGGGTCTGCCTCTCTCTTACTGAATTTACCTGTCAAATTGCTGCTGCCGCCAGTGTGGGAGCATTGTCCGCGTTTTTCTTTTCTGCAGACGAAACGATCAACGGCTATAAAATATTTTTTACAGATAGCCATATTACACTTAAAATTAAACCCTGTAAAATTGGTCTACACCCATGTACTCACCATGCCGCAATGCAGCACCGACAGAGGAAAGCATCACCATAAACACGGACCCACACCATAGCCACAGAAGCGTATGTCAGCCATAATGAGGTCACTAGGCCATGGGCTAGTTGGCATCACAGGAGGACCTAAGTGGTAGGAATTCAAACGCTGTCAATACTCCCAGCGCAAACACTCGTCGTAACAAATCTTCTCAAATTTCCGCAGAGTATACACACGACACACGCGGTCCCAAAAGCAACTCAACAAAAATTGGGAATTAGTTCACCCGACCTGCTTGCTTGCCACTGTGCTTTCTATGGCCGTCTCCAGACTCACAAGAATATTGCAGCCCACACACATATTTATCAGTGTAACTAAAATTAAATATTAGGAAAAAAAACCTAACTTTCATTTCCCTTACAGCTATCGATGTGCTGGGTCTATACCTTCCTTATGATAGGATACGCAGCAATGACCACCTGACACTTGTACATATACTGCGAGACTTGTACAAAGGCTTGGTCGGTTCCCCTCGGCGCAATTGCGTCACTGTTTCTGGCCCCAAGCTATTTGCTTGCTTGCTTGCTTTCAACACCCATCACCAGACTCTGGGATTAGAAGAACACATTTATTTTCACATGGTTTGACAGAATATTATACCATTTACATGATACTTCTCGTTATCAAGCACATAGCAGTACGCTACCGATCGCTCACACTACATAATTCCGAAGATATAGACTGGACATCATTTCTCTAGTAACGCGAAATTTTAGTGAGGTGGAGCATGCTGTAAAACATTGAGTAACTAGAATCTTATCAAGTCTGTGAAGACATTTACGTGAGAACTCGAAAAAAATAGAGGACATTGATGTTTTCACTCATTAATGGTGATATAGGTGATGTAACAGATTCAAATACATCCCTATAATTTACGAAGTCAACTAAGGTGTTTCTCATGTCTAGAGAACCAGAAAATGTGCCTTCCACCCGTCTATCACTTGCTAGATGTGCACACCACCAAATAAAGACAGAAAATGTTCAGAAGCAGACTGCCTAACAATTTACCAGGGAGGGAATAATGGTCCAGCGCAAACACGCATCCATATTGAATCTTCTCAAATTTCCACTCGATCACGAGCACTGTCCAACACATACTGAGTGTTATTTCGCTATTCGGCCGTCTAGAGGACGACAAGGTTATGTCAGCTACTTTTCTGCACCTCAGAAGTCCTCTCCATTTGGATAGCTCCTACCGTTAGCGTGAAAGGTAAATCATTCCCTGTCACAAGCCACCGGTGCAGACAGAATCATCCTTGGACACCGACGGCATATGCATTTTATCACTGTTCTTACGATTGCGGTATCAATTGGACGACTTTCGACAACGAGCGAAGTATCCGAAATATGCCCTGCTGACGGCTGAGGCCTTGGAAACAGTAATATCTGTACCATTCTTATGACTTGTCATACTTTACCCTTCACTATCACAGTATTCCACTCAAATCCATACGTTCCTTAAAACGGGTCACAGTCATTTTCTTTGCACATGTCGGAACATACATACAAACTTCATAAGCCTGATACTCAAGGCGAACCTACCTTGCATCCCCTACTACTAAGTGTAATACTCCGCCAATAACTGCTGGCGATACGAAATAATACCGACCGAAAATGAGCGATGGGTGGACAAGCCTCAAACGTTTTTTGCGAGTGGTACCACTTTGTCTTAGAAAGAGACACGTAATCGTCTTACAAACCGCCAGATGTTAAAAAACACGATGGCAACAACTACTGTACGTTACTGCCACAAGCGGTCTTGGTTCTACAGATGCACACAAGTATCCGTGTTAAAAGCATCACCGGCTTTATAAATCGATGAATGGCATTACCTCCGAATGAGTTGCTTTTTCCATACAAATTACACGACCCTGAACGTAGATGGTGATCTCTGAAGGTGTATATTAGCAGACCTACAGTGCGGTAACATGTCACCGATGATGCAACCTTGTGATAAAATCACCGAATTTAGAAAGTGGTTTCGCTAAGAAACGTGGTACGAAACAGGTATTTGCAACTCTCTCATCCAGATACTGGAAATTTCTCCAGTATTTCTAATGCATTCTGTTTTGATGTCGTGTCAGAGGTTCTGCGATATATCCACCAAGTTATAGCCGAATGTTGATTGAGAAGGATCACAAACAGTATATGGTGCGCTGATTGAGATTGTAAGAAATGTACAAAGGCTTTTAAGATCTCTAGTGTTACGCTATCCTGTAGAAACACTGTCTGGAATCTGGAATGAAGTCTTTTTCACTCAACCACATACCTGTGTTGTATCCTAACGAGAAGTCCTTTAATAAATACAGCCACTAATGAATCATATTTCATATCTAGAAACTAGTCACCTTTCTCGAAGATATCTGCTACAGTAAAATTCCAACTGGGTTTTAGGTAGTCCCTATGCATCTTGGGGCTGCCCCTCAGACTCTGTGCTACCATCTCTGCAGCTTTGTGCAAGTGGTCGTTCCAATTTAATTCAGAACTGAGTAGAAGTCGGAGAAAGTTATATCTACCATCTTCTGCAACCTGTGTAGAAACAGGCTGAGCTGAGTTAGTGCGACAGGACTGTGTTTTGGCCATTTGATTGAAACGGAAAAATTTTATCGTGGCTCCACCAACTGTGCACAGTGTGTAAGGTCAGCGCTAAGCGAAGCCCACTCCTACAACACGAGGTAGTATAAAAGATAGTAAGGTGAGTGGGAGAAATACGAGGATTTTGCTACTGCATTGTGATGCTTCTTCAAACTACATACAGATACTGTAGTCCGAAGCAGTTTCGAGTCCCTATGGCCCATTCACCTCCATCCCTCCACCATGCTATCATCATTACTCTGTTCCATCCAAAACGAACTACAAAAGCTTCACTAACTTCATCCAACTGAGAAGTGTCTTAAGATTTTTACCGCATCTCTCTCCTCCCATACATCGAAAACAAATACCGTATGTGTGGTGGCACCAGACACATGTGGCGATCCTATTAAATATACAGGTATTGACCCACTGGACAGACCACTTTAAAGTTTCGTCACCTTTACTGTAAGTGGATGACCGTATTCCACAGACTATAAGTGAAAAGAGATGTTCCCTGTGACTCTGTGTCATTGTTTGAAACATTGCTTTTTTTCTACTGTAATACACTTTAAACACTGCCATACATTTTTCTTTCCCGCCACGACTGCGAGGTCTGTGTCAGGTTCTAACCTGTCATTAACACTTTCTGATTCTCTACTTCTCGTAAAAAACTAGATGGCATGTTTTTACAGCTGCAATCATAGCATCCCACACACGCTGGATGATTAAAAAAAAACACAGTTGCAACATAAACTGGAAGTGTTTGGCGGCGTCGTAGAGCGTTCCAAAGGTGATCGACGACCTCTGAGACTTATCTGTTACAGTGACACAATAGCTGATACCTCTGCATTCCATTTCGACTGATTCCTCATATTGCAATCAGGCACGCGATCACTGTCTTGGTGCTAGCCATTGCCAGAAGGTGTGGCCCCTCCCCAAATCTCTTCCTCCATCTCAAACAAACGATGTCAGTCAATCATTATGTCGCAACCAACAGCACACCAGTGGACAGATGGGATGGAAAAGACACCGTCAATGTACGGTAATAAAAAGCACCACAATTGATAATGTGAACAATTTTAGCAATTTTACAGTAATTTCAACACCGACCAAAGACAGCATGTTTCCCAATTTCAGTATCATCACCAAACCACCCACTCTGTACTTTGCTAGTGTCTTTGCGAATGCAGATAGATCACTGTGCTGTATGTCCATCCATTGTTAATTCTCAAAAATATACATCATCAAAGTATACCTGGCAGCGCTCTACATATTTCTAGCACCTCGAGCATAGTGCATAATTTACGATCTATCTCTATGCGGATGGGAGTGACAGAGCTTTCTCGCAGTCTTAGGATAAAATTAGAGATTGAAGGACCCCCTCGCACTGTGTTTGACCAACCCGCCCTGAAGCACCCTTACTGATTAAATCTGCAGCTGACCAGAAGTAGACCGCTACATTCTCAGTCTCATGAAAGAACGGGCCTTGCCGAGTACTGGGCTGTTCAGGGCACAAGGTTTCTCAAGATGCGCCCCTTTTCGGTGTATAGTAAAAGATTAGAAACTGTTGTAATAACAGACGATTGAGAAGAACAGGAAACAGGTCGTTTTTATGTCATCCACCCATCGCAAGTGTTCGGTCAGTATTATTTCGAATCGCCAGCGAACAGATATTGGCGGAGTATTGTACAGGATTGTCCATTGATCGTGACTGGGCCAAATATCTCATGAAATAAGTGTCAAACGAAAAACTACAAAAAAAGGAACTTCTCTAGCTTGAAGGGGGAAACAAGACGGCGCTGTAGTTGTCCTGCTAGATGGCGCTGCCATAGGTCAAACAGATATCAACTGTGTGTTTTTTTTAAATAGGGACCCCCATTTATTATTAAATATTCGTGTAGTACGTAAAGAAAAATGAATGTTTTCGTTGGACCACTTTGTTAGCTTTGTGATAGATGGCGCTGTAATAGTCAAAAACATATGGCTCACAATTTTAGACGAACAGTTGATAACAGATAGGTTTTTTTAAAATTAAAATACACAATGTAGGTACGTTTGAATATTTGATTTCGGTTGTTCCAATGTGATACATTTACCTTCGTGAACTTATCATTTCTGAGAACGCGTGCTGTTACAGTGTGATTACCTGTAAATACCACATTAATGCAATTAATGCTCAAAATTATGTCCGTCAACCTCAATGCATTTGGCAGTACGTGTAACGACATTCCTCTCAACAGCGAGTAGTTCGACTTCCGCAATGTTCCCACATGCATTGACAATGCGCTGACGCATGTTGTCAGGCGTTATCGGTGAATCACGATAGCAAATATCCTTCCACTCTCCCCACAGAAAGAAATCCGGGGACGTCAGATCCGGTGAACGTGCGGGCCATGGTATGGTGCTTCGACGACCAATCCATCTGTCATGAAATATGCTATTCAATACCGGTTCAACCGCTTGCGAGCTATTTGCAGGACATCCATCATGTTGGAAGTACATCGCCATTCTGTCATTCAGTGAAACATCTTGTAGTAACATCGGTAGAACAGTACGTAGGAAATCAGCATACATTGCACTATTTACATTGCCATCGATAAACTGGGGGCCAATTATCCTTCTTCCCATAATGTCGCACCATACATTAACCCACCAAGGTCGCTGATGTTCCACTTGTCGCAGCCATCGTGGATTTCCGTTGCCCAATAGTGCATATTATGCCGGTTTACGTTACCACTGTTGGTGAGTGACGTTTCGTCGCTAAATGGAACGCGTACAAAAAGTCTGTCATTGTCCCATAATTTCTCTTGTGCTTAATGGCATAACTGTACACGACGTTCAAAGTCGTCGCCATGTAATTTCTGGTACATAGAAATATGGCACGGGTGCAACAGGTGTTCATGTAGCATACTCAACACCGACGTTTTTGAGATACGGATTCGCGCGCTATTTGCTACTGATGTGCGCATTAGCCGCGACAGCAGCTAAAACACCTACCTGGGCATCATCATTGCAGGTCGTGGTTCACGTTTCACATGTGGCTGCACACTTCCTCTTCCCTTAAATAACGTAACTATCCGGCGAACGGTCCGGATACTTGGACGATGTCGTCCAGGATACCGAGCAGCATACATATCATACGCACGTTGGGCATTTTGATCACAATAGCTACACATCAACACGATATCGACCTTTTCCGCAATTGGTAAACGGTCCATTTTAACACGCGTAATGTATCACGAAACTAATACCGTCTGCACTGGCGGGATGTTACGTGATACCACGTACTTATACGTTTGTGACTATTACAGCGCCATCTATCACAAAGCGAAAAAAGTGATCCAACTAAAACATTCATTTTTCTTTACGTACTACACGAATATGTAATTAAAAATGGGGGTTCCTATATAAAAAACGCAGTTGATATACGTTTGACCTATGGCAGCGCCATCTAGCGGGCCAACCATAGCGCCATCTGGTTTCCCTCTTCAAGCCAGACGAATTTCGTTTTTTGCAGTTTTTTCGTTTGATGCTTATTTCGTGAGGTATTGGGCCCGGTCACGATCAATGGAGCACCCTGTACGTAGTAGTAGCGGATGCATGATAGGTGAGCCTTTCGTATCAGGCTTAGAATGAATGTGTGTGTGTTCCGACATGTGCAAAAGAAATGACTGTATCCAGTCATAAGGAAAGTATTTAATTGTAGGTACAATGATAAAATATATATGTTGCTGGTTTCCTTGGGTGATTCTGTCTGCGCCAGTGGCCTGCGGAGGGGAATGTTTCACGTTTCCAGCTAACAGTAGGAGCTGTCCGAATGCAGAGGCCTGTGGAGACGCAGGAACGTAGCTGATTTAACCGTGTCGTCCTCTAGACAGCCGAAAAGCAAACACATACATAATATGTGTTCCACAGTCTTCGTGATCGAGTGGATATTTGACGAGATTCAATATAGACGTGTGTTTGCGCTGAACCATTATTCCCTCCCATGTAAATTGCCTGGCTGAATGCTTCTGCACTTTTGCCGTCTTCATTTGGTTTAGAGAACATCGATTGTGGTGTGCGCATCTAGCAGGTGGAAGACACACTTGCTGGGTATCTAGACATGAGGAACACCTTAGTTCACTTTGTATATTACAGGGATGATTTGGAATCTGTTACATCACCGACGTCAGTATTCAAGAGTGGAAATATCTGCTTCCTCTATTCTTTTCGAGTTTTCACTTAAAGGTCTTGAAAGGTGAGATTCGTTTCTAGCTAATAGTTTAAAACACGATCCAACGCGCTGAGGTTTCGCGTTTCTAGAGAAATAATTACCAGTCTATATCTTCGGAATTATGTTGTGCGAGCGATCGGTAGCATACTGCTATGTGCTTGATATCGAGAAGTATTGCGTAAACGGTATAATATTCGGGCAAACCATGTGAAAATACATCTGTAATTGTAATCCCAAAGTCTGGAGACTGATGTAGAAGTGAAGCAAGCACGTAAACAGGTCGGGGCCAGAAACAGTAACGCCTTTCCGCCAAGGGGAACCGACCCAGCCTTTGTACAACAGTCTTCGCAGTATATGTACAAGTGTCTGGTGGTCGCTACTTCGTATCCTATCATGAGGAAGGTATAGTTCCAGCACATAGATAGCTGTTCTGTTATTCGGTTTTTGTATACTGAAGGTGTGAAAACTATTGAAATTCATCGACGAAGAAGGTTCAGTACTGTGACGCATGTTTGTCACTGCAGCAAGTCTACGAGTGGTGTAGAAAGATCACAAATGGTGTGACTTCAGTGGAAGATGCTCTTAGTCCAGGTCAGGCACAACGAGTTGTGACTCCACAGAACATTGCAGCAGTTGAAGCGATTGTGCCGTAATAATTGCTGTTTTGAAGAACGCACCGCAGCGCGTTGTGTGAAGTAGTCGCCCTTCGTTTCTGGCGTTGGCACCGCTGTGGCAATCGCAGCTTTGGTGTCTCCCTGTGGTCGGAAAGGGGAAAGGTTACCTGTTCACGTGCATTTAAGGGGCGCTATGACCTCGCCAGTTGGTCAGTCTGGGTGAGTCTGGAGTCAGTCTGGGGTCAGTCTCTCGTTCCCAGCTTGCTAGTCTGTTTCTCGTCCGAATTTGTGGCGCAGTGAGAGAACTCAATGAGTGGTCGCCCGATCGGGGGCTCAGTTCCTGCATCTGAGTCTGCGCGTTAGGCTTCCAGTCTGCTCGAGATGCTCAGGCAACGGTCATTGGCGGTAGGATCAATCGGTTGGTCGGTCGCTCATCGAGACACAAGATGACTTGTCCGCCTTGAGCGTCGGCGCATGTGAGGTCGCCACATGAGTCTAGTGGGCCGCGCCGTATGGCGAGTGGTAGTGGCTTCGCGGCCGTCACGAGAGCAACAGGAGTCAACCCACGACATCAGGTGGCCGGTGTGAGCTGCGACACCGTGAGACGGATGATCGGAACGCCTTCCTGCGTCCGTTGCAGCGGCTGGCAGCGGACGGTTCGGGAGGGCGTTTTGGGGGTGCTGCGCCAAGTCTTCGCCAGTTTATTACAAGTTCAGTGATTGGAGATATGTTGTTTTATTTATTTGTTAAATTCTAGTTATTTTCTTGGTGAGGTCACCAGCCGCTTTGTTTTGGGGTCGTCCCACCATTCTTCTCCGTTTGCCAACCCGCGGGAAGGTTGTTATTTATGAGTTGGGTGGTCCGTTTTTCCCTTGTGGTAGGGGCGGATTAGTGGAACCTGCGGTTCGGGTTGTTGGGTAATCTCCCCATCAATCTGCCGTATGTTAATAGCTGCCTCTGTCAAGTTTGTCGGATTCAGTGGGTTAAAGAATTTATTGCTTGAAGTGTAACGTCCTAATTCCTGAAATATGTTTTTATCTTGCCTGTCATCCTGAGAGGCAGTATGTGTGTACTGTAGAGCATTTTGGCCAACCGTGTATAATTTTATCTAAGATTGCGTTTCATAGGCATTTATTTAAAGGGTCATTTTAGTATATAAAGTTGGCACCCTCCACCGTAAGACTTTTCTTAGAAGTTAAAATCCAGTAGCACCTTCGTTGGCAAGTTAATGGTTCAAATGGCTCTGAGCACTGTGGGACTTAACTTCTGAGGTCATCAGTCCCCTAGAACTTAGAACTGCTTAAACCTAACTAACCTAAGGATATCACACACATCCATGCCCGAGGCGGGATTCGAGCCTGCGACCGTAGCAGTCGCGCGGTTCCAGACTGTAGCACCTAGAACCTCTCGGCCACTCCGGCCGGCTGGCAAGTTAATCTTTTAATTTTAGTGTTCTGTACCATTTCCATCCCTCCTACGGGGTCCGTAGGTTGCGTGCTTGTGTGAATTGTTAAAACTTTTACTTTAAGGTAATCTGGTGTGTTGCAGATATGCACCTGTGTAGTCTTTCAGAAGTTGTTGTGAGCGGTCGTGACTGCGGCCGTGTGAAAATGGAGCGGCAAGGTTCTCTGCCCGAAAGGTCATAAACTCAAAAATTTGTTTCTTTCTGCCTCTGAATAAATTGTAACTTGATTTTTAGAGGGTGCTTTGTGTTTATAATTTTATATGTTTCTTAAAAAAACGCTTTTAGGAATAAAATTCCCATTTGTTAAAAGCTATTTCACTTTCATTTCATCAGTTACTCCCTGGCAACTACTTCCACGCTCACATAGTGTGATTAAACGTGTTAATGTTCTTGATGAATCTCTAGTAAATAAAGTAAATTCTTAAGAAAACGTTTTGAAAGTAAATTCGCGGTTCAGCCATAGTGAGGAAAAACCACCGAGTGACACTGAATGACATTGCAGCATGTTTACAGATTAGTCATGGGTCAGCACACCACATTGTGCATGATGTGCTCTAGTTTCACATACACTCCTGGAAATGGAAAAAAGAACACATTGACACGGGTGTGTCAGACCACCATACTTGGTCCGGACACTGCGAGAGGGCTGTACAAGCAATGATCACACGCACGGCACAGCGGACACACCAGGAACCGCGGTGTTGGCTGTCGAATGGCGCTAGCTGCGCAGCATTTGTGCACCGCCGCCGTCAGTGTCAGCCAGTTTGCCGTGGCATACGGAGCTCCATCGCAGTCTTTAACACTAGTAGCATGCCGCGACAGCGTGGACGTGAACCGTATGTGCAGTTGACGGACTTTGAGCGAGGGCGTATAATGGGCATGCGGGAGGCCGGGTGGACGTACCGCCGAATTGCTCAACACGTAGGGCGTGAGGTCTCCACAGTACATCGATGTTGTCGCCAGTGGTCGGCGGAAGGTGCACGTGCCCGTCGACCTGGGACCGGACCGCAGCGACGCACGGATGCACGCCAAGACCGTAGGATCCTACGCAGTGCCGTAGGGGACCGCACAGCCACTTCCCAGCAAATTAGGGACACTGTTGCTCCTGGGGTATCGGCGAGGACCATTCGCAACCGTCTCCATGAAGCTGGGCTACGGTCCCGCACACCGTTAGGCTGTCTTCCGCTCACGCCCCAACATCGTGCAGCCCGCCTCCAGTGGTGTCGCGACAGGCGTGAATGGAGGGACGAATGGAGACGTGTCGTCTTCAGCGATGAGAGTCGCTTCTGCCTTGGTGCCAATGATGGTCGTATGCGTGTTTGGCGCCGTGCAGGTGAGCGCCACAATCAGGACTGCATACGACCGAGGCACACAGGGCCAACACCCGGCATCATGGTGTGGGGAGCGATCTCCTACACTGGCCGTACACCACTGGTGATCGTCGAGGGGACACTGAATAGTGCACGGTACATCCAAACCGTCATCGAACCCATCGTTCTAGCATTCCTAGACCGGCAAGGGAACTTGCTGTTCCAACAGGACAATGCACGTCCGCATGTATCCCGTGCCACCCAACGTGCTCTAGAAGGTGTAAGTCAACTACCCTGGCCAGCAAGATCTCCGGATCTGTCCCCCATTGAGCATGTTTGGGACTGGATGAAGCGTCGTCTCACGCGGTCTGCACGTCCAGCACGAATGCTGGTCCAACTGAGGCGCCAGGTGGAAATGGCATGGCAAGCCGTTCCACAGGACTACATCCAGCATCTCTACAATCGTCTCCATGGGAGAATAGCAGCCTGCATTGCTGCGAAAGGTGGATATACACTGTACTAGTGCCGACATTGTGCATGCTCTGTTGCCTGTGTCTATGTGCCTGTGGTTCTGTCAGTGTGATCATGTGATGTATCTGACCCCAGGAATGTGTCAATAAAGTTTCCCCTTCCTGGGACAATGAATTCACGGTGTTCTTGTTTCAGTTTCCAGGAGTGTAGTTTCTGCAAGATGGTTGCCACGGTAGCTGGCTCCTGAAATGAGAGAACGACGTGTTGATGCTTGTGAAGAACTTCTTCGGCGCTTTGAACGAGAAGGTGATGGCTTCCTTGCAAGAATCGTTACTGTGGACGAAACCTGGGTTCACTTCCATTTTGAGTGTCTTCCTCATCCACTGTAATATCTCTTTACAGGGTGTTTCAAAAAGGTACGGCCAAACTTTCAGGAGACATTTCTCACACACAAATAAAGAAAAGATGTGATGTGGACATGTGTTCGGAAACGCTTAGTTTCCATGTTAGAGCTCATTTTAATTTCGTCAGTATGTACTGTACTTCCTCGATTCACCGCCATGATTTCATACTCTACCTGTGCGGCTAGAACATGTGTCTTTACAAGTACGACACAACATGTGGTTCATGCACGATGGATCTCCTGCACATTTCAGTCGAAGTGTTCGTTTGCTTCTCAACAACAGATTCGGTGACCGATGGATTGGTAGAGGCGGACGAATTCCATGGCCTCCACGCTCTCCTGACCTCGCCCCTCTTGACTTTCATTTATGGGGGCATTTGAAAGCTCTTGTCTACGCAACCCCGGTACCAAATGTAGAGACTCTTCGTGCTCGTATTGTGGACGGGTGTGATACAATACGCCATTCTCCAGGGCTGCATCAGCGCATCAGGGATTCCATGTGACGGAGGGCGGATGCATGTATCCTCGCTAACGGAGGACATTTTGAACGTTCCCTGTACCAAAGTGTTTGAAGTCACGCTTGTACGTTCTGTTGCAGAGTGTTTTCATTCCATGATTAATGTGATTTGAAGAGAAGTAATAAAATGAGCTCTAACATTGAAAGTAAGCGTTTGCGGACACATGCCCACATAACATATTTTCTTTCTTTGTGTGTGAGGAATGTTTCCTGAAAGTTTGGCCGTACCTTTTCGTAACACCCTGTATATTCTACTAATTATCCCTGTACAATTATATGAGGGAATTACGTTTCCTACTTGACCATATATATAATCGCAGAATCGATGCGCAAAGTAGTACAGTACTATTACCATTCCATGAGCGCATAATTACTCTTTGTAATATTCTCTCTGGTGTGTTGAGAGGACTTCTAGGATCTTCTCCGTGCCGAATAGCCGCATTGAATAATTGTAATTTTGCTATCGAGATTACTGGAAGAAAGAGATTGAAAATATATGGTACGCTAATCAAGAGAATTTATACTGAGCATTTACATCAAAGGTGTTTAAGGAATTTCATTTTATATATGTTCTCTAATTGGAAATTTGCACAGAGGTGTCGTTTCGTTGGTAATCAGAAGGGAACTTCCGATGAATTGGAAACGAATCTGCAGTTATTAGATCCCAGAGCTCCATTACTTCATCGGATAATTAAACTCTATCAAAGCGAACTTTCCGCTTGATCCGAGGTTTCCCAAGTGACCACGCAATGCAAGAAAACAAAGACATTTAATTTACACAGGATTGCAGATCGCTTAGAATCATCGCAACAGCGGACAAGGAGAGTTATCGTCCGATTCTGATTAAACAAGTAAAGCTTAATTAAAAATTTTTTGAGCGTCTGTGATGACTGTGATATGGCTGCTTATAAATGAGATCATTAATAAAATACTAATAACTAACTTTCCTTCTCACCAGCAACCAGAATAAACACAATATTAATTACAATTATACCACCATACTCACCAGACCTTGTCCCAAGTGATTTCTATGTGTTTGGACCACTCAAAGACGCAATGGGAGGAAAGAAGTTCCACTCTGATGAAGAGGTACGCCACATGGTGCATGAGTGGTTTTTTTCTAAAGGAATTTATGCACTTTGTAAGCGCTAGAGGACTTGCATTGAACGTGGGGGAGATTATGTTGAAAAGTGACACAGCTTTGTACCACTTCTGCTCAATAAATCATATTTAAAAAATATTTAAGGTTTTCATATAACTCACCCTCGTAATTATGTGAGTGGACTTGGAGGAGCGGTTGAATGGAATGGACCGTACCAGCAAAATATCTCGTGGGGTCGGTTGATAGGACACATTGTGACACATCAAATGATTACAAATTTAGTATTAGGGGAAGTGCGGAGAGTAACAATTGTGGAGGGAGACCAACTGATTAATACGGTTAGCAGATTCAGAAGGATGCAGTAGTTATTTGGAAATGAAGAAGCTCGCCCAGGATAGAGTGGCATGCTGCACAAAAGCTGTCTTCGGACTGAAGACTACAACAACAACAGTTAATAGTTGCTCAATATAAAGAAGTGTCTGTGTTTCTTGCAGTAATGAAATGAAAGTCAATTAGTGGGTTTGACACACGTAAAGCCAAGATAATTAATCAAGGGACATTTAATCTATACGACACGCATCGGTTACAGTACTAATGAGCAGAATAACAATTGAGGTACAATGTGCACTGCTGTACTGCTTCAGTTAGGCTGAAACTAGGCAGGTGGAAACACCATCATCAGGATTTTATATCGAATATATATTACACTAATTCTTAACTTTAAGCATAATGAAATAGTGACACAATTACTGCATGTTTTATTCATACCAAGATGAAACTTTACAGCAAGTTTATGCATTGTGAGGTGCATGTATATTAATAAAGTCAAAAGTGTGTTTCCATTTGAGTGGACACATATCACACCTCTAAATTTTCAAAAGCAGTTATGACTCAACCTATCTGCTTGGATGCAGTGAAGCCTTTATACATACTCATCATGATGTGTGGTTTTACTTCAGCGATTAGAAACGATAGAAATTTTAAACACATCCGTCTGAGAGGGTGGTATGTAATAACTACAGTGTGGTTCGCTTGTATTGTGGCACTGGGCTCATACTGTAGCTATAGCGGCTCTTGTAATCCTCCAATTCCTGAACATTTACCAACTTTGAAGACCCCTGCAGTATTAGTTTTACTCCTGGCGATGAAAATTGCACGCTCAGCTGGGAAGCCCCCTTCTTGATTTTGTTGAGTGTATAACGAAGAAAATGTTCAGTAAATATAATTTTAGAAAAGCGAGTGGCCCTATTTTTCCTCATAGGAATCTGGCAACCCTACTTTTAAGGGCCTGAAATGGTTTCCTTAGTAGTGATTGTAAACATGAGCTTATTCGATCCTTCCCTGTGAGCGAAAATTTTTTATTCATTAATTTATTCGACTGTTGTCGACTCCATCCGGAATCAGCTGTAATGCTATTCACGTGTCTCACTACTGGGAACAAGCACCTCTGGGAAATAATCAGTCTTCTGGAAACAGTACACCAATTGCTTTTTCACTGCCAGTATGGCTAAAGCAAGGTTTTCACTAAAACGCCGAGAGTGGGTTTAATTTTTGTTGCAATATTATTAGGACTCTTTGTTGGTTTTTGTTTATATACTGCAGCTGTCAGTTTTGAAGGGAAGTGGAAAGAAAGCATTGTCATGTTTTTCGCACTCTATAAATTAGTTTGGTAGATACAATTCTTTGGCATCGTGGTAGTTGTGAGCGACCGGATGGGCGCCATCCAGAGACAGCTGCTGAGGAGTGTGCGGCTGCCGCCGCACAGGGAGGCGGAGCTGGAGGAGGCGGCGACCTCCGGAGGGCGGCGGTGGGTGGCGGAGGGTGAAATACGGCGCCTGCAGCGCGCCAGGCTGGCCCTGCACCGCGTCGCCCGCCTCTGCGGACAGCACTTTGGGCTCGTGCTGTCACTCTCCATGCTCAACCGCCTGCTGCAGGTCGTCTGCACCAGTTACAGCACCGTGCGGATGGTGAAACACTGGCCACACCTCTCGTTCGGATTACGTGCCATGGCCACCACGTTCGGTGCTCTGTCTGTGGTTGAAGCCAGCTGCCCGCTGGCGTTGTGCTGGGCGTGCACTTCTGCAGCGGAGAGAGCAGTCAGAGTTGGGCTGGTGCTGGACAAGATTCAGTTCCTGCTTCCACCCACAGTGACGTCACGTTCTCTCCAATTGGCAGTCGAGAATCTGCGCATTACCGCTGCTGCTTTCTTTGAGTTAGATCTACGTTTATTTGTTGCTCTTATTGGTACGAGTGTCACGTATGTTATAATACTTGTACAACCGCGCAGTTAAAATAACAAACGCATGATTCACGAACTTACTTTTGATAGTAGTAGTCACTCACTCAGAGATACTGCACAGTTTGATCTGAAATGTAGTTCAGCTTTTTTCATAATATTAAAAAAAAAATCTACCAAAACGCCTAGATCACTATTCTTCCCGTACAGACCAGACAATAAGTTGTGCTCTTATATAATGTGCACATGAACGAGATGCGACTGTCCAATGTGCTGTTACCGTACAATTCGTATTCTAGAAACTGCCTACAAATTTTTCGAAAATGCTTTTGCAGGAAGTTTGTGTGAAAATGTTGTTGACTATTAAGTCTGTACATCTTCCAATTCTGTCTGTTAAGTGCCATTAAAAATATCACCCAAAGTACATAAAAAACCAGGCTTCTTTATATATCTTAGTTGCCAATAATAAGTCAAAATAACAGTTATTTATCACATAAGTTTTGTTGTTGGAATCTTGGCTTCTGTCTCTTGAATCGTTAAATGAGATGCACTGTGTGGGGTGTAACAGGTATAAGGCCAGATATCTGCTTATGTGGTGTCTTAATACACGCACAGACTGGTGGGAAGTGGAAATGAGCGTTTGGCGTCATTGGCCGGGAGGCCCCTGACAGGGCAGGTCCGGCCGCCATGGTGCAGGTCTTATTACATTCGACGCCACATTGGGCGACCTGCGCGCCGGATGGGGATTAAGTGATGATGAAAACAACACAACACCCAGGCCCTGTGCGGAGAAAATTCCCGACCCAGCCGGGAATCAAATCCGGGCCTCTTAGGACGGCAATCCGTCACGCTGACCATTTTTTTTTTTATCTCTTTAGTTCTACACAGTTCGTTGAATTTGTTCGTGGCGGACGCCCGATGGCACCCGTTCAGGTTGTTCGACGATCCGTTCACTAAGTTCTTTTATTACAGAGGGTAGAAAACCCTCTGACCGTACACGCTGAGCTACCGTGCCGGCATATAAATGTAAATGTCGTGTGACTAGGGCCTCTCGTTGGGTAGACAGTTCGCCGGGTGCAAGTCTTTCGATTTGACGCCACTTCGGTGGCTTGCGCGTCGATTGGGATGAAATGATGATGATTAGGAAAAACACAACACCCAGTCCCTGAGTGGTGAAAATCTCCGACCAAGCCGGGAATCGAACCGGGCCCCATAGGATTGACGTCCTATTGCGTCCATTCAGCTATCGGAGCGGACCACAGACCAGTGTGTTGCTTGTTTCTTTCCCTGTGTCCATCAGTCTTCAGACAAACACGTAACATACTTTACAACCCGACGTTTTCTGCATGGCTGTAATTGCACCACTAAGTCGACTACACCTGTCAGTGCAGACTAATGTTTTTGCATCCACATATCCACTCTTCAGTATCTGACCTGCTGTTGAGGAGAAAATAATCATTAATGCCTTGCTCTTGCGACAAGTTCTTGGAGGTACTACCCAACCTAAAAACATACCGCTTCTAATACCTACAGATATTAGTTGGCAAATGTCGTAAATACTGATTTAATGTCGTTCTATAGACCATCCTCAGTCATCAAGGAAACTATCTCCATTTATACCCATTACAACTTGTACAATGAATGGTGCACAGACGAGAGTCGTATAAATTAATGAATAAAATATATGGTTCACAGGGAAGAATCGAATAAGATCATGTTTACAATAAATACTAAGGAAACTTTCACATCCTTAAAATTAGGGTTGCCAAGTCAGTGAGGAAAAATCAGGCTACTCGCTTTCCTAAACTTATATTTACTGAACGTTTTCTCCGTTATACACTCAACAGAATCAAGAAGGGTGCTTCCCATGCTGAGCATGCAATTTTCATCATAGTCTTATAAAAATCAGTCTAATTTTCATCATATCTGAAGTAAGTCTAAATTTCATTTTCATTAGATCAGCTGATATCTGTTTCGCTCATCATTCCATTTAATGTTTATAATGGAGAAACCTCTCTCTGTGGAACTAAAATACTGCATATATTGATGCAGTGTAGACCCATCTCTGTGGTACTGAAATTGTGGCTATCTCTGCTTTCGAATGTTTATCTCCCTCCCCATAAAATAATTCACAAATTATAGCGGATCTCTGAATACATATTATCTGCACTAAGTAAACCAACAGTAAGAAGTGATTTGACTAATTTCAAAATGTTTTGTAACTAATGTTTTTTTATTTGATATACAATTCATTTAGGACGAAATGTTATTATCATTAAAATCCGGCCATTTATTCAAACACACGACATGTAATTACGTTCATATTCCAACAGCTGTGTTGGTCTTTCAACTGGTATTAGATCCTCCAATTTACCTAGCAGCTGTTACAACTCATAACCACAAATAAAGCAGGTAACTAACGTATGTCCTAACTTCATATTTATTTTCTCCATTGCATGGTATAGTATACAAATTGTCAGTTAACTTTTTCCTAAGTTGAGTACACCATTGGAAAACAAGTCAGTTAAGTGCAGCAAAAATTTAAGATATAATTTCACCAAAATAAATTGTTGTTTTTCTGAACAAGACACAGTTCCTTTTAATGAAGTTGGGTCAAACATCTGCACTAAAAAAGTATCATATATCTGCAGGAAGAAATTTCAACAATTTTTCTGTGGCAGGTGTTAGACTTACCCGCCATGTAGGTACATGTCTCAATAAAGCACTGTATTTTATATCAACAAATTGAAAGCAACATTCATACAAAAATATAATAATAATAAGTTTCTTTAATTTACGTCTATGGTCACAATCTTTTTTGTTTAACAGATTACCGGTTTCGGTCTTTAATGACCATCATCAGATCTGTTTCTTAAAAACAAAGCCCTAATGTACTTCAGCCATAGTGGCATCGTCAAATGTTAAATGCGGAATCAGCACCAGCATCGTCAAATACATATAAATCACATTACATGAACGAGTCATGTTGTCAGTAAAACTCAGTTACTTGACGTTTGTAATGGTATGTCTGGATTATATTGTTATATGAAAGTGATTTATGAACTGTGTGAAGAGAAGAGACAGAAGCATTTGAGATGCGAATTCACAGAAGCATCGTCAGATTTAAGTGGACCTATATGGTAAGAAATAATTTGCTTAACATTAAGTGGAGGAAGGGAAATAATGACAATTTAAGTGTCAAGGCATCAGTTAATAGCTGCTGTGGTAATGTAAAGAGCTGTAGAGAGCCACAGGTTTAAGCGAATCCATAGATTGCTACATATACAACATTGTAAGGAGGCCATCAGGTATAAACAATCCTTAGAGATGAAGAGATTGGTACCAGAGGAGAAACTAGTGGGTCACACCTAATGAGTCTGAAGACCGATGACTCAGAAAAATGAAGGTTTCAAATCTATTATCCTGCATATGTTAATGTACTACAAAACCGAAAAGGCAACTTGCCTATGAAATTTTTGAATGTAACTTATGCATTTCTGATTATTAGTATTCTTGAATATTTTTCCCTTTAAAGATAGCTTTTTTGGTAATTTATTCATAGTCACTAAAGAAAATTAGTAATACTGATTAATTTTATTTTATGTATTATTTGAAAGCACTAATGAATATTTGTTTTCTATTACATTTTTAAGAGAAATTCCGTTCTGGAGAAACTGAAAAGAAATCATTAATATCGTTACCTATTATCTTTCTGTGTTAAACATAGGTTATATATTTTGTAGAAAAAGGACCATTTTGTTAATAGTTGTATTTTTCATTAGGTGTACATATTTTTCTGAGCTGATTTCAGTTCATTCTACCAGTAGTAAGTCATAAATTTAAATTGAATGAATAATATATTTGCAAGAGTTCCATTTCTTTGTTTGTGTAACTCATTCAAATGCAGTCTTTCCATATATATATATATAATATGTGTAATAAATTTAGAGCTACTTATTACACAAGAATTATTAACTCCACCTCTTCTATTCTTAGTGTTTTATCCTTGAAGATACGGAAGTTATGTAAGCTTTTTACTTTTTAGGATAATTATACAGAATGGCTGTTTCAACACAGAATTAATTGTAGAACTTAGAATTACATTAATAGGTTCAAATGAGGTAATCTTTCGAATATCAGGTGGTAGAGCTGGTGTACCTGATGATGCAATGTGATTTATGGAAGTCAATAAAAGTCCTACACTTAACTCTGTGTAAAAGAATGACGTTATTTCAGTTTCTATTAATACTTGATTTAGTACCTATTTTCATTGAAACTAGTCTTTTTGTTTGAATTAACTGACTCATTCCTTGAATTCTAATAGCGAACATCAATAAGACCTGTTTCTTCATCACATTGTACTCTTAACCTACGCAGTCTGGTGAGGCAGTATGGCATTTGGTGACATCATGAAAATGTCTTTTTATGAGATGATCAAAATTTTTCTGAACTTTATGGAAATGATGAATGGTTGTACAATATGGGGGCACATAGCTCAATTTTTCTGACGCTGACAGTGGGAATCCCAAGAGGGTGAACATTTCGTGTAATCCCATCGATTGGTGGATGCATAAAGCTGCACAATTCAGAATTTAAAAATACAGTTTACAGGCACTGCAGCAAGGACTTAAAAGAATCAAACCAAAAATCACTTACAATAATACTGTTAAATTAGGGCTGCCATGAATGTGTACAAATATTTCCTAAAATTACGGAATGAATTCTGTTGAAGAGAAGATGCAGATGCAAGCCAGGGCCGTGAAAAGGGGCAACCAAGAGCGACACACCATGAGGTGCCATGGGCTGTGGTGGTGATGAGTGTCTGAGTGTCTAGAGAAATGGGGACAGGATGCGGTGAGCGTCAGATGAGTTGTGTCTCTAGTGCACAAATTAGTGTCGAAGCATATACTTGGTAACTTTTACTAAATACCAGTGAACTAAGTGATACAAATGCAGTTACTCTTGCAAATGTGAGCAACAAACTTTCTTAAAATTGTGAAAAGATATGTAAGCTGCAGATTATAAATAAGAACGGTAAATTAATAATGTGCACACTCTTGTGGTTTGGCAAAAATGAGAACAGTGACTATTTTCTGACAAAACGATTTTGAGCGATTTAGACGTTAAACCTGATCTGTGTCGCAACAACATTAGTGAAAATCAATTCAGGGTTCACATCATCACGTCGTTTAATACAGATTGTTTCTGTATGGACGATAAAGTGTATGATGAGGAAATCCCACACTCCTTGACAGAGCGTAGGGGAACGATGCGGGAGACCCACACTGCCGTACTAGGCAAGGTCCTAGTGGAGGTGGTTCGTCATTGCCTTCCTCCGACCGTAATGAAGATGAATGATGATGATGAAGACGACACAACAACATCCAGTCATCTCGAGGCAGGTGAACATCCCTGAACCCGCCGGGAATCGAACCCGAGACACCGTGCTCGGGAAGCGAGAACGGTACCGTGAGACCACGAGTTGCGGACTAAAATGTATAAAGGCATCAATAAAACAGATGCAGGAAGTTGGGATTAATTTTACTTCCTGGAAACATTAGTCCCTTGTCTGTGCCAGACATCGCTAAAAATATCTTTCCAGGACACAGATCAAGACGAAAGTTAGGAATTCCAGGGGACGTTGCAGATGTCAGTGCCGGCATACAGAAGATTCCGCCTGCAATATCTTGGAGATGTCACTAACCACCAAATGCTCAAGTGCTCGCTGAGACTAAACAGAATGTATCAATTCTGGGGAATAACTAGTATAGTTTAATTTACTTACGACATAACCTGCAGTACCAGTTATATTACAAATCAGATATCTTACCGCTAGTGATGCTGTTAATTTTGAATAATATTGACCACCATGGGAGTTTTTAGTCAGTTTGAGGATTGTCGTTTTTCATTCGTTCTTTTTCGTGAGTCTCTGTCCCACATCGGCGCAGGGTTAGAATTGTTATTAATGGCAAAAAGTGGTTCAAGTGGCTCTCTGAGCACTGTGGGTCTTAACATCTAAGGTCATAACTCCCATAGAACTTAGAACTACTTAAACCTAACTAACTTAAGAACATCACACACATCCATGCCCGAGGCAGGATTCGAACCTGCGAGCGTAGCAGTCACGCCGTTCCAGACTGAAGCGCCTAGAACCGCTCCGCACCGCGGCCGACTATTAATGACACCTCCCCGTCACTCGCTGCGAATGGATATCGGTACCACAAGTGACTGATCAAAAGTTTATCCAAACGTTTGCAGTTAGCGTAACTTCAGTGGGGCTCGTGTACCAGCCTGATATTCATCTACTGGGATGTGGGAAACTGCCTACAAACCTCATCCACGCTGGCCAGCAGACCACCCTCATTGTTAATCCATCAGGCATCTGGGAATGGTGCTTTAACACGCAAGGCTATGCTGGCGGGTGCTTAGTGTCAGCATAAGAATTTTAATGTAGTTACATAACTAAAGATCTTAATTTCTTATATTTGGACTCGATCTTCCAGTGTTGTCACTTGTAAAGAGAGCGAAAGCATGTAGCCAAAGTAGAAGGGCTGCCCAAATGTAGGAGATTATTAACTGTCAATGGGCCAGTGATTGGAATACCAAACCATACTGAACGAATGAATGTTGAGTGGAGGGAACGGAAGAAAATTACCTTGGGTGGTGGTAGCTCCAGGCGGTGAGGCGTCAGTTCACCTAGAGTGAAAGCTTAGGCCAGCGATAAAACTGCAGGGGACAACGCCTGACTTTTGTCCAAGGGCGCAAGCCAGACGACAGAGTACAGACTATGCTCTGTCGGACGTGTTACTGGATAATGCGGACCACCAATGCGAATTAACTCAAGAGAATGCAAATCGATTGCTAGATCGATTCAGTTCATAACATTGGACAGTTAGTTCGAAATGCAGTCCACAGCAAGTTACGCTAATTGGATGGAGCATCGCTCTCTCAGCCGAACTTGGTACGTGTTGAATGAAGTCCAATTTAGAAATCAGGGCCTGACATCACAAGTGGTGACATTGCTACTGCAGTCTTGCAGATACATTGCTTATCTGTCTAAATGGTTGCTCCTTAATGTATATTTGTGTACAGGCAGTAAGACAAAATGAAAAGAGCAGGAACCTGTGGGTCAGAGAGACACAAGAATCAGTAAGAATAATGGAAGAACGAGACTATATGGATGAAAGTCACAATGACAGAATAATAAAACCACGTAACACAGAAAAGTCATTAACGTCGAGGAAGATAAGTGAGATCGTAATGCAGCGAAACTAGTGTGTGCGGACGCATAAAGTAAGATAAACAGAGGAACACAAATGGCAACAGTACTTAAACAATTGTTAACGCACTTATAATCGAACATGCAACGAAGCTTAGCATCCTTAGAATCACAAACAGGAGAAATAATGCGAGGAACCTCAAGCTCCTTGGAACTGAAAATGCAGATAACTTTGCTAGCAAAAATTAATGTCAACTCAAGTGACGAAGTTAGAGAGAAAAGGAACGGAAAAGGAACGTATATAGAGCAGTCGAATGAGGAAGATAATAGTAGAAACTTTTATAAAAATAAGAATATATTAGAATATGCAACGGGTTCAAACTATGAGAAGGAAAAAAACAGTCATTAGAATATTAGCAAGATTGAACACATACTGTTAGGCATTGTGGAGGAAATGAGAAAAAAGTTACTGTGTAAACGATTGACAGTGGCACTAAGAGGTGGAGAGGGAAGGGTGGTCAAAGAGTTCGCAACTTATCTAAAGATGTAAGTCGTGTATGCAGTTTCCCTATCTGTTTTCAATTTTCTGATATTTTCTTTTTCCAAACAGTAATCATTTAATTCTACGTCTCTTCTGTAACGCTGTAGTAACCTTTTACTATAGCAATTATTATTGGACCTGACATTGAACAACAAGGGGGAAAGTGATGCTAATAAAGGTAGTCGAGTGCCACCTAACACACAGAAAAGAAGACGAAGAATATGGTGTCTCTAGAGGTGGCGAAGCCGATGGCATATAGACTAGAAGACGAAAAAGCTGTGACAAAAACGGTAAATGAAGGGTATTATCCAGTTAGTATGATACCTCTGTACTGAAAGACATTTTTGGTGTAAAGCAAAATGTAGAATGTGTCGTGCCGTGCAAATGTTGACCTCCAGCATTACATTTATACCTAGTTTCATGGTTCGTTTTTTTTACAAAATTCCATTTTGTATATATAAAGCAGGACGTGGCAATTTCTTTTCCGAGGCTACGACAGCTAGTGTCCAGTCAGTTCTCCTAATGTTCCAACCTACATAATTAATTCAAGTTAAATATCGGTTTGAAGACTGTGCAGTATACTGTAAATGCAATATAAGTACAATTTTAAACGTACCTTTTACTGCTGAAGGAGCTCTAAACAGTCTGAAACATTAAAATTCAATGGAGCAATTACAGTACAATTTTTTATACTTTGGAAATAATTCTGCCGGTGTTCTTGCAGAATGCGTATGGCTGGTACCTTGTGTAAAGTTAGACAGCATTAATAGGTAGTCTAACTGCATATGAGTTTCGCATCTATTACTTACTGGTTTAAATCAGTTACAATTTTCTCTGTGTCTGCTCCTTTAAGTAACAAATACAATAAAAAAAATATCCAACGCTGAATGCACTGCTCTCACAACGATTTTTTTTCCTTCTGAAACTGTCTCTAAATGAAGGAGGAAATTACAGCGTTTTATGAATCGATTACATTTAGTTTCTTTCGAATTCACAACCTTCTTCGAGGTTTCCCACGTTCCGGAAACGTTCTAAGGCAGGGAGCGGTATAGAGATTTAATGAGATAAAATGCTCGTCGGCAATATAAATACGGAACGCAATCCTTCCGCTAGGGGAGCAGCTGAGTTTCAGGCACTGCGAGTCGAGATCGTGCGCTGGATAGGAGACTAGATTCACTTTTTACCTTAACGTTTTCGTAACGTTTCCTACATCTACACTTAAGTACATATCTGCGAATCGCTGTGAAATAGATGGCATAGAGTATTTCCCCTGGCATCCCATATGCTGGTGTTTCTTCCTTTCCAATCGCAACGCTGCCTGGGAAGAATGATTACGTAAATACATCTGGCGCTGTAATATGTGTTCGTGGTTTGTACAGGAGCGATACGTAGAAAGCTGAAGTATATCTCTAGCTTCATCACTTAATACGGGATGATTTGAGTCTATCTTAAAGCGTCTGCCAATTCCACACGTATAGCAACTGTGCGGAGCTTTTTCGCAGCTCAAACAAACCTGTGAGCATTCGAGATGCCCTTATCTGAATAACCGAGAGAGATGACGAAGTGGTTAGTAGCACACTGGAATCGCATTTGGGAGCGCGACAGTTCTCACCCCCATCCGGCCATCCTGATTTGGATTTTCCCTGATTTCACTGAATCGTTTCAGGCAAATGCCGGGATGGCTCATTTGAAAGGGTACGGGAGATTTGCCTCCCCGCTCTCCCATAATCCGCGTTTGTATTCCGTCTGCTATGATTCGTTTTCATTAAACACTCTTACTTCCTTCATTTCTTGAATGCGTTCAAAATACCGTCTTAACAATTAGTCCTATTTGATATGCGTCCCGCAAACTAGAAAGTATGATGTGTCTCTCGAGTGTTTGGAAGCAGTCACCTTTGCAGACCCTCTCAGTTAATCGAAGTCTGGCTTCTGCTATGCCAACGACCGAGCATATATAATCATTCCATTTTACACACCTACAAATTGTTACACACCGGTATATGTATCAGCTGTCTAATCGATATGCAGTGAGGCTGGATTTGTATTCTTCGTGACAGAACATCGGACATCCATACGGATTAAATAAAGCTTCATTTCTTACCTCGATGGTGTTGAATTCTTTCTAGCAGTAAATGTCCAGATAGGTTTTGCTCTCCTGTAGTGCTAAGACTAAAAATAAAATCGAAAAATGTGCTAATGAAGTGGATCTGCTCAGTGTTAACACACAGCTTAGTATGCGAACAATTAATTATGTCTGGCTCTTACCACGACATGGAAGTAAGGAAAAAAAATACATTAGTCCAAGTCTCTTCATACTTTCCTAAACAAGCAAAGTTCAAAAACATTATTATTTCAGCTGAAAGCCGCTCCACTTGGCGAAGAGTTGCATATACTGAACAGGGTCCTGATTTCTGCCAGCAATATAAAATTGTGGACTTCTCTACTGTCCGACATTTAGTTAGCTCAGGGTCACCTACGTGCTTCTTGGAGTCGTATTGTCAGTTGCTAGTTGCGTGTGTGTTGAGAAACAAATACTCTGAAAGCTTGATTGATTTGGTTGCAGTTTTCGTCTAACGTTTTATGTACGAGGCAAAGAGAATGACTATTGTTCCACAAAATTTCAGGCGTACAGCTGCATAAATTTTACCCATTTTTCTAATATTTCGGCTGTATACCGTCCAGCCATCTTCTGATTGACCCGATGTGACTGTCACTCCAGCACTTCCTCCGTCCTTTGAAACCCGCCGACCGCTCACTGTGCATGCGGCCGCCGATACACAAGGGGCCAGAGATGTTGATCGGCCTCAAAGAGGTATGGCATATGCATGGAATTAGATCTATGGTTGCGTGGTCGACACACAGGGTGATATCGATGTACCACTGCGAACTGCACGGTCACGACGTGTTTTTGAGTTCGTTACAGAGAGTGCCGGGTTCTATGATTTGTCCAAGCTAAAGCCGCTATCTCTATTAATTAAATTCGTTGCCAACCAATTCCATTCTAAAATGTAGGAAGTTTTTCGGGGTATTTCATTTAAAGAATGGAAATTGTTAGAAAAATAAACAGACTACAGTTAATTTTCTCTGAAAAAATTTGATACTCATGTCTGCTAATAGGGAAATTTGTAATAGACACGGAAAAATATCAGGGGATAATATGGCCCATTATTTCATTTTATATTTTGATGAGTACCCTGTTAGTTGTCTTTTGCAAGGTGTACTGCCCATATCTCATGTTTGCTAGGGCCATCTCTGTCCTTTTAATTTTCTGTTGCATGACACAATTTTCAGTAGATGCATATGGGTGCCTGGGGAGCAATCTGTCTGCCAGTCGGACCAATGAGTATCATTCTGATATCTACAGGGCTATGTCGAAGGCTCAGAACGTACAGAAAACATAAATATAAATATGAACGACAAAAAGCTAAATATCATGTATGTTATGTAGATGACATTATTTTGTTACATAGTTATATGTGATATTAAAAATATTCTATTTCCTTTTAAATGACACGCACTCGAAAGTTTTTATCTTGATGCGTAAGTTCATAGTGCTTTTGTTTGCATCTTGGTTTTTCAGTTGCTAAGGGTTTGTGTCTCGATTGTAATTTTTAATTTCTAGTTAATTGTTGCTTTTTGAGTTTACGTATCGTCATTCTGTCATTTGGAGATAATGAGTGCCTCAGTGGGTGCTAAAAATGGAGTGTCAAGTGGAGAACTCTGAACGTTCCGACATATTGTTCTGTTTGAGTTCAACAGAGGGGTGACAGCAGAGCAGGCATCCAGAAACATTGGCGCCGTGTGTGGGGATAACGCAGTTGGTCAGAGCACTGTAAGAAATTGGTCTTCTCGTTTTAAGAATGATAGTTTTGATATTAGTGCCCCCCCCCCCCCACCTTGAGGGACATCGGAGATTGATAAAGATCGTTTAAAAGCATTAATCCACAATCATCCACGTCAGTATGCTCGAGAACTGGTAAATTTGATGAACTGTGATCACTTCACCATCATGCCACATATGCATGCCGTGAGGAATGTTCAAAAATCGAGCCTATGGGTACCGCATAGTCTAAGCCAAAATCACAAAAATCTGCGGGTAACCGTTCGAGTATCTCTTCTTGCTCGTCATCAATTGACTCTTGAACAAAACCAACCAATCCTGTCCTGTAACGTTACTGTTGACGAGAAATGTTGTCTTTATATTAAGATGAAAAAAATAAAGGAATGTTTGGGCAAAAAAAAAAAAAAGCAGAAACTCTCTATATAAAGACCTGTGCGCATCCACTAAACACAAAGTAATGCATCTGGTGGAACAACTAGAATGTGGTGTACTGCGAATTTCTTCCCCGAGGTGTAACCATCACCGCTGAGATTTATTGTCAACAACTGAGACGTCTTGCAGACACAGTCAAAGAACAACAACCAGGAAGAGAGCATAAAACGACGCTGCTGCACGATAGCACCCGCAACATCCTGCCAGACTGACAAAAAACTAAATACAGAGGATAGGATCGGAAGTCATTCCGCATCGACCTTATTTACCTGAACTTGCGCCCTCAGATTCTCACCTTTTCCGCTCTAAGTCGAACAACCTTACAGAAACTTCCTTTTCGGACGAAAATACGCTCCGAATAAGGCTCGAAGGGCTCTTCGCCTCAAAACTATTTTATGTCTACAGTCGCGGAATCGAAACGCTTCCCCAGCGTTGGCACTTAGTTTACACAGTGTAGGAGAATATATTATTAATTAATAAAGTCTCTGTTACGTATATCTCTTGTGTTTATTAAGGAAAAACTCTACGAACCTATGAGCCAACCCAATATTTCTGCCTAAACTTGAACGGAATTACTGTATTAATTCCTCAGATTTGGTTACCACTAGAAATTAACAAATGCATACGTCTATCATTTTTCAGAAACCGAATACACTGGCGTCATTATTAATGCAAAGTTTTGCCTCTCATAATGCTACAAGAAAGCCTCCTTTTACTCCATGATACATCGCCTTTCACAGTTGCCCTTGATTCAATATGAAACTGAGAAAGAGATTAACGTCTTCGAACAGATTGCAGTATCTAATGGATAATGAAAAACAGAGGTCACCAATATGTATGAAAAACTCACAAAGAAAGACAGTAACCCACAGCTAGTAATGCTTTACCTTTCGGTAAAAACTGTAAATCTTAAACTAGATTTGTAACTAAGGCCAGTAATGGCTACGTATCGCACAAACCTGAGGACTGTTCCTGTAATCCGAACGTCAGCCTGGAAATCCAAATAACCGACACACTTAAAACGCTCCTCCGACATCATATAGTCACAAATTTAGTGTATCAGTGAGTGTTCAAATCAGATAACTATCTTATCTCAAGATCACAGATAGATAAAACTTTCCAACCACACCCTCATCACCACGAGAAACTTTTGAAACTTAGGTGCGTCACCAATGCAGTTAACAACCAACTTAAATTGTTACTGAAAGCTGTTATGCAAGGACGCCTCATGAAGTCGTTGTGACAGTGATCCAGAAATGAATAAACACTTATGCAAAGGGGACATGATACCTCATGATAAACGAGAACCTGTTTAGCTTCATAACAATAATAAGAAGCTGTTGACTTGCTACGAGTACACTAATATTCATGATGCGAACCGAAATCTCCAATGATCAATACGGATCCAATAAATAAAGGCAGGCAAAAATTCTAACTTAATGTAAACGAAAGAAACGATGTATTAACACTATAGCTCTTCAGCTTACGGTGAAATATACTTTATCCTGTAGAGGATTCAGACTGCCGTACGATTGTAACATGTGGCTATTCAACCGGAAGGAGAAGATCAGCCGAGTGGTATTGGCGTCAACAGATCACTACCCGGAGCTGTACAGAGCCATAGGTGGCAAAAGCAGAGGACTCATTGCAACGGATCTCGTATTGCCTACATGGTAACATTACCTACCCCCTAGGAGCCTATTACCTCAAAAAGCTTTGAGACTTCCGACGTAGAAATGCGACGTCAAAGTAGTGTTACTTAAAATTAACTCTGGTAATTAGAAAAAATAACACAGTGAAAATGATGAGAACGCACAAACGAATCCTTTCACATTTAAAAATAGATGTATGTACCGGGTGATCAAAAAGTCAGTATAAATTTGGAAACTGAATAAATCACGGAATAATGTAGATAGAGAGGTACCAATTTACACACATGCTTGGAATGACATGGGGTTTTATTAGAACCAAAAAATTCAAAAGTTCAAAAAATGTCTGACATATGGCGCTTCATCTGATCAGAATAGCAATAATTAGCATAACAAAGTAAGACAAAGCAAAGATGATGTTCTTTATAGGAATAGCTCAATATGTCCACCATCATTCCTCGACAATAGCTGTAGTCGAGGAATAATGTTGTGAACAGCACTGTAAAGCATGTCCGGAGTTATGGTAAGGCATTGGCGTCGGATGTTGTCTTTCAGCATCCCTAGAGATGAGGGTCGATCTCGATACAATTGCGACTTCAGGTAACCCCAAAGCCAATAATCGCACGGTATGGGGACCTGGGAGGACAAGCATGACGGAAGTGGCGGCTGAGCACACGATCATCACCAAACGACGCGCGCAAGAGATCTTTCACGCGTCTAGCAATATCGGGTGGAGCGCCATCCTGCACAAACATCGTATGTTCCAGCAGGTGGTTATCAGCCAGGCTGGGAATGATGCGATTCTGTAACATATCGGCGTACCTCTCACCCGTCACGGTAGCAGTTAAGCGCCATCTGTCGAACATTTTGTGAACATTGTTTTTTTTTGGTTCCAATAAAACCCCATGTCATTCCAAGCACTTGTGTCAATTTTTACCTCTCTATCTACATTATTCCATGGTTTATTAAGTTTTCAAATTTATACTGACTTTTTGATCACCCGATATATTTGTATCTCACGTATGTTACACGTCTCCCCCTAAACTACTCCACCGATCTCAGCCAAACGTGGTACACATACCATTAACTGAAATCATTGCTGTCAGGGTAAGATCCGCCTACCTACGTACCAATGGATTGTGGGTGAAAGAGCAGAGTAGCCGACGACGCTCAAATTCGCCTAATTGAGTCATTCAGTATTTGAGAACGAGAGCATTCAGACAGTTGGAATCAACTTAATGCATAATTTCGAAACATTACGAAACTTTTTGCTCGCTGACTACCAGCATAAAATTATGAAAGAAGAAAATTCCATCATATACTACATTTTCGTGGATCATGCAACAAAACTGCCGCATGAAGCATGACGTTTTAATTTATTGCTTCTTTAGTACTATCTGTACTCCTGTCACATTTTGCAGACAATGGTCACATGTCACTCAGAAATTACAAGAAATATATCATTTTACGATACATATTTCTGAAGATGTGAAGTCATGCATACAGAGATGCGTGAAAAACTCTTAAATTCATTACTTCGCTGCAACTACGCCTATTATCAAGACTTTTCGCAGGCAGTACCTCATCTGCGACTGAATGTAGCAAGACAAATATATCACTGTATGCCACACAGTTCAGGAGATATGACATAAATCACTGTATGCATGAAAAATTGTCACGTCATGTATGACGCATTAATTTATTACCGGTGCTTCTTTATTACTGACTCGTTTCGCAACATTTTTCGCAGACAGTATCCATGAATGACACTAATGATGATGATGAGGTCTCATACTGACCCCGCCGGGAATCGAAGCGGGGACCCGTGCGCGGGAAGCGAGAACGCTACCGCAAGATCACAAGCTACAGGCATGTCACTGAAGGTACCTACAAAAATATACACACAACAAAAACAGTTTTGCATCACCTCGATTCCGAGAGTTCCGGAACCTGTACGTAAAACAGGATTAGAGATTAACATAATTTCCGCATTTTTTTATTGCTCATGAAACCACACATTTCATGTTGTACCATCACACAGCGAGAGCTTCAGAGGTGGTGGTCCAGATTGCTGTACACACCGGTACCTCTAATACCTAGTAGCACGTCCTCTTGAATTGATGCATGCCTGTATTCGTCGTGGCATACTATCCACAAGTTCAACAAGGCATTGATTGTCCCACTCCTCAACGGCGATTCGGCTAGATCCCTCAAAGAGGTTGGTGGGTCACGTCGTACATAAACAGCCCTTTTCAATCTATTACAGACATGTTTGATAGGGTTCATGTCTGGAGAACATGCTGGCCACTCTAGTCAAGCGACATGGTTGACCTTGTAAGTAGGCTGTTTAGCTTTTCTTATTGGTAACGCCACGTGGCGCTCTGTATGAAAATCACTGGCTGTGCTGTGTGCAGTCTGTGGCTAGTTTGCATTGTTGTCTGCCATTGTAGTGTTGGGCAGCGGCAGCTGTATGTGAACAGCGCGTAGCGTTGCGCAATTGGAGGTGAGCCGCCAGCAGTGGTGGATGTGGGAAATGAGATGGCGGATTTTTGAGTACAGAATGGATGTCATGAACTGCTATATATATTATGACCATTAAGGTAAATACATTGTTTGTTCTCTATCAAAATCTTTCATTTGCTAACTATGCCTATCAGTAGTTAGTGCCTTCAGTAGTTTGAATCTTTTATTTAGCTGGCAGTAGTGGCGCTCGCTGTATTGCAGTAGTTCGAGTAACGAAGATTTTTGTGAGGTAAGTGATTTGTGAAACGCATAGGTTAATGGTTTTGTAGGGAATTTTGAAAGTCAGATTGCGTTGCGCTAAAAAAATATTGTGTGTCAGTTTAAGCACAGTCTTGTACAATTTTTCTAAGTGGACGTTTCATATGTCGACACTTAGCCGAGGATACCTCACTGGAATCTTCTGATTTTTTCTTGTAGTTTGTGTAATTAGTGTAGATTTTGTTTATTGCTATTGCGTAATTGTAGAGAGAATCTCCTTTGTAGTTGTAGTTTTTCATTGTTGTACAGTAAAACAGTTGTAGCATGCATGTAGATTTGCACCAAGTATTTCGCAGCTGCGCTTGCAATTAACTAGATATTATTTTCAGTGTTATGTTAATGTGTTCCCCTATTTTTGCTCTTCAAATTGTGTTTTTCTGTGTTGTCGTGTGAAATATTGTGACAATAATGGTGTGTGAAAAACGTAATACTAGGCTCCAAATTAAAGTGAGAAATAACAGCGAAGACGAAAGCAGTGTGTTAAATCCACCATGTAATGAATTAACAAATATTCAAAGTACTAATTTGGTAATTGTGCATAGGGAAATGGAGCGGGCGTCAAATAATGGTGTAGACAGTGAAACAGGTAGTGAACAGGGAAGCATTATCGATCGATCGGTCGGCAACAGCTCGCCTCAGGAATCGGGAATGACAGAACACAATATTGCAAATACTGTAGACTCAGGTTTTGGGTTCTCACCGTTTTCTCAAATGAGTCAAGACACATTTTCCGCTTGTCAAAATGTGAAAGTTGCCGGTGCAAATCCACTGCCGAAAAGCACTGAGGAACATGTTTCAGACACCAGTGCACTGTTATTACAGTTAATGCAACAAATGGGACAAAGGCTACAAAAGTTAGACACAACGCTTGAATAAAATCAGAAACAAATGGGACAAAATCTTCAAAAGTTAGACACAATGGAACAAAATCAGAGACAAACACAGCAAAAGTTAGACACAATGGAACAAAATCTTAAAAAGTTAGACACAATGGAACAAAATCTTCAAAAGTTAGACACCACACTTGAACAAACACGTGAAGATTTAACTACTGAGTTACATAACATTGAATCGAAATGTCAAAAAGTCTCTAATGACGTAAAAACACAAATTTGTGAGCATTTTCAACCTATTTTTTCGCGGCATGAAAATGCGTTACAGAATCACGAAGCAGTCATAAAAGAACTGCAAACTATTGTTCATGAAAATCATGAGACCTTGCAAGCTAAAATTGACTCAGTTGCATCTACCGATTCGGTTACGCAACTTGCAAAAACTCAGGAAAACTTAAAGGACACAGTAGATACCCTGAAAATTGGTTCAGAAAGACACATGGAGGAAATTAGTTCATTATCAGAGAAAGTAGTTGAACTTTCGGATCAGCTAAATAATTTATCTACGAAGGTAGATGATAATCTGAATGACACAAAACCGGTTGTCTTTAATGACACAGAAGAGTGCGAACAAATTAGGAAATTCAAACAAAATCAGAATCAAATAAATACACAACACCAAAGAGAAATCCGGGAAGTACAAGATCAGCTGACACAGGTAATACAAGAATTACGTATTTCAGAGGACACTCGCGCCCCAATATGGGAAGAGGGACATAGAAATACGGAACAGCCACAAAATAATAACGCAGCGCATTTCGGAAATTATGAAAGAAATTGACAAGGTGCACCGAATTTTGAAATGGAACCGCAGAAACGACGTAACAATGACCGATATGCGACTCGCGGACATGATGATTTTGACTATAAGCTGTTCATTACTACACATAAATTTAAAACATTTAAGAATTCTGGCAACGACATTCATCCACAAGCGTGGCTCCATCAATTCTCTCATTGTTTTCCTCCCAACTGGTCATTAGAGCACAGATTAGAATTTATGTGTGGCTACTTGGAGAATGAACCAGCTGTAAGAATGCGATCGGTCATTCACGATTGTAACAGTGAAGGAGATTTTTATCATGCCTTCCTCTCAGCATATTGGTCTCAAGCTACACAAGACCGAGTAAAACATAGCATCATAAGGATGAAACATTTCGAACAATCTGAATTTTCCAGTCTTGTGAAATATTTTGAAGACATGTTGCAAAAGAATCAGTACCTGTCAAACCCATACAGCCCCTGAGAACTCATCCACATTTGCTTAATCAAACTGCCTGAACATTTACGACATATTATTTTAGCAGGACGTTGCAAAGACGACATTGAAGCTTTTCAGGGACTGTTACAAGAACTATAAATTGACACTAACAATCACATAACGCGAAAACAGGAACACAACAACTACAGGTCACATCCGTCGCAATTCTGCGATGAAAGAAATAATAACTGGACACGACAAGGCTATTCTCACAACACAAATCGTGACCAAAACAGACACCACCCGTATGACAACCATTGGCAGAGCAGTAATAATTACAGGGAAAGATCACCTCTCCGCGATAGTGACTATCTCAGAGACAATCAGAGAAACAGACAATGTGGGAACCAAAATAATTATTATCAAGGGAGACAGAATAACTTTAGACGCAACGGTCCAGCGCGCAGTTACGATTCAGGGAGAGATTCTCCACCACGTGACCGACAAGAAAGAAACTATGCAACCTACTGACATGACGACAGACGATATGATCGTAACGACAGACCTGAATTGCATCAAAACTGGCGGGATTCAAACAGAGCAGGGCCCTCTCGTCACGGTGAATTTGTAGAAGTTAGGTCTCCAAATCCCAATAACGACGCGCGCCAACAAAGAGACAATAGGCAATGACTCACACCGCTGGCAGCCACAAAACGTACTTATGAAACTGACGACGCAGCTGCCGTAGCTAGTAATTACGTAAAAATGGAAGACATTAGGGACATTTTACTCCAGGAACACGACGTAAAACATAACAACATTGCATATCCTGTGATTCACATTACTGTAAATGACGTGAAATTTACGGCAGTACTTGACTCTGGCAGTCCCATTTCAGTAATTAGTGAAACAGCTTTTAGCAAATACAACAAATCGAACGATTGCCCCACACTTCCGTTACGTAAGATTAAATTACAAGGTGCAATCTTTGGAAAAAGTGTAGATGTACGCCAACAAACCAATTTAGAATTCTTTTGCCAAAGCCACAGCTTCTCTATGAACTTTCTTATTGCTCCATTATTGCGACGGAAATTATACTGGGAGTAGACTTTTTGAATGAATACAAAGCAATCTTAAGCTTTCACGATGCTGAAATAAGTTTAGAGAAAGAAGGTAAGTCAATAGCTTTGAAATTTGAAGACTGGCTCTCAAACCATGACGAGGAAATTAATCGGCTTTACCTTCTGTTAGACAACAGTTCGGAATTTTCTACGGAACTAGACACTAACAATCACTCTGCAAGTACTGACAGGGATGATATCGACGGCATATTTGAAACTAATGAGTTAATTCAGAATAAAATTCAAACAATTGAGAACTGTAATGACACTGATAGGCAGGACCTTTTTGAGATTTTACAAGCACATTCCACAGTTTTTACTCACAAAACAGGAACAATCAAGGGATTTCAATACCAATTTCGTGTTCGTGAGCATACTAAATTTTGTGTTAGACCATACGTAATTCCAGCACATTATAGGGACCGTGTTAGAACAGAAATACAATCTATGCTAGATGAGGGCATTATTGAGCCTGCAGTAAGCTCATACAACAATCCGTTACATGTTGTTGAGAAGAAAAATGGATCGATCAGGCTTGTCTTAGATTCGACACAAATCAATACTATCATTATTCCTGAAACAGACAGGCCGCAAACGATGGAAGAACTTCTTCAAAATTTTAATGGTGTAAAAGTGTTGTCTTCCATTGATCTCAGATACAGCTTTTATCAGATCGAACTTCATCCAGAATGTAGAAAATACACAGCTTTCCTTTGTTTTGGCGTTTGTTATCAGTTTCGGAAACTTCCTTTTGGTTTGAACATTTCTTCAGCAGCATTCATTCGCGGGCTAAATTACATATTACCTGAGTTCTTAAAACGTCACATGACCTTATATGTGGACGATATTCTAATAGCAGAAGCTTCATGGGAACAACATAACCGCATCCTCAACAGTTTGTTACGTATTTTTGCAGAATCTGGAATTACAGTTAACTTGGAAAAGTCTGAATTCGGTAGGTCAAAGGTGAGGTTTTTGGGACATATTATTTCTTCTGAAGGCATTCAGCCGGATCCTGAAAAGTTAGAAGCAATCAGAGCCATTCCAGTTCCATCCACAAAAAAACAAGTCCGCAATTTTCTAGGTCTCGTAAATTTTTACCGTCGTTTTCTGAATATGCAAATTCTAGTTACACCAAAACTTTGTTCTCTCACTGGAAAAAATACTAGTTGGAACTGGGACGAACAAGCACAGTTGGAATTCAATTCGTTGAAAGAATCGTACTTAACGCGCCAATACTAGCTCATCCAGATCTGTCACAAGATTTCTGCCTTAGCACGGATTCTTCTAAAGTCGGTCTTGGTGCCCATTTATTTCAAGAAGCCATAGAAAATGACACTACCATTCAGAAAACCATTGCTTTTGCTAGCCGAGTGCTAACAAAATCTGAAAAAAATTATTCCGTTACTGAATTAGAAGCTTTAGCTATCGTTTGGGCATTTAACAAATTCCGTTTCTTTCTTTCTGGTAAGCACGTAAAAGTATACAGTGATCATCGTGTATTACAGTTTCTTATGTCTCCAAAATTAAATGATGATAGGTTAAAACGTTGGGCATTGTTTCTGCAAGAATTCCGCTTCACAATAGTCTACATTCCCGGCAAGGAGAACATTGTTACGGACGCGCTGTCACGCGCACCGGCTGGGCTTGAGAAAAGTAACACAGAAGGCAAACTTGAGAAAAATTTCAGTATTCTTTACATTCAGAAAGTCGCCTTTGAAAACTTCATCACCACATCTTTAAAGGACATTGCTCATGAACAAGATAAAGATCCGATTTGGAAAGACATCAAAAGTAGGCATGAAAAGACACACACTCAGATTTGGCATTATTACTTGGTTAGAAACAACTTACTCTACAAACGCTGCACTGGTGATGACAAGCTATGGGTACTGCGCATTCCTGACGATTTTGTTAATAAGCTCATTTGGTATATTCATTTCAGCTATGCACATTTTGGCCCACGAAAATGTTATCATATTCTTCGAACGACTTGTTATTTTAACAATATGGAAAAGAGAATTCGAAGAGTCTAGTCTATTTGTAAACTTTGTCAAAAGGCGAAACCATCTACTATCTCACATCGTGCTCTGTTGTTTCCTATCATTCCTTCTAAATTTAAAGAATTTGCTGCTGTTGATCTCTTGGGACCCCTTGTCAGAACATCGAATGGATTTTCGTACGTTCTAGTCGCTGTTGAACTTACTTCAAAATTTGTTTCTTTCACGCCGTTACGTAAAGCCACTTGACGATCTGTATCCAACGCCTTTGTTAAAAATTTCTTACGTGAAGTTGGCCACGTTGCTAAAGTCATTTCAGATAACGGACCGCAATTCAGATCTGCTGTTTGGTCACGCATGCTTCGGAATCATAAATTCAAACCTGTTTTTATTTCATTGTACTCACCACATTGTAACCCGTCTGAACGGATTATGAAAGAAATCAATAAGCTTTGCAGACTTTATTATCACAGAAAGCATCAGCATTGGGACAGATATTTACACTTATTTCAAAACGTGCTGAATGAAATGCCTCATGATTCCACTGCTTTACCACCTACTCTTGTACTGAAGAATGAAGAACCACCGAACAGAATCAGAGAGCTTGTACCTTTCCCGAATACACGTCAACTTCGACACAAAGACATAATTGATTTGGCTCTTAAAAATATAAAATCTGCAGCAGACAAAAGGAGAAAACTACACGGTAAAGCAAATGCAAAGAAATTATGTAATGGTCAGAAAGTTCTCATTAAAGCTCATTCATTGTCACATAAGAAGAAACACTTGAGTCACAAATTCTTTCTAGTTTACAATGGACCTTACAGAATCCGACGTATACCACATGATATTTGCGTTGAAGTTGAAACTCTGCGTACTAGGAAGAGTAAAGAATTGCACCACATTTCACATGTAAAACCGTTTATTGAAAGATAATCTTCTTTTTAACTTTGTCTTTGCCATAAAACTTTTCACTTCACGCTACTAGTACAATTTGTCACACTGAGAAACTGTTAACATGCAACAATGTTTTAAAGTTAACTATCCAGTCAAGAACCTAGGGAACTTAGACAGTAATTACCACTGCATTGTTATTGTGAACAGACGACACAGTGTTGTTATTTGTACATTCTTCCTTGTTAGTTGCACGATTACGTAACGACTATAAGGCTCATATACTTAGAACATTTACCAGTACTGCTAATGAGATTTTAATGCAACATTTTAGTTTATTTGAAAATACATTCTGAATTAAAGTACTTTCTGAGAGATACCAGATGACACAGTGGTTATTTTATGTGACAGCTACACGATTATATCACGACGTTACTAATGAGTGACAATTTACAATGTTGCTTTTGCGGTGTATCTGTTTTATATCTGCACAATTTTTTTGAATTATTCTGGAAAGTAAAATATGTTTTTGTAGTAACTTTTGTGGTATAGCTACAAGGAGACAGCCTTTTCCGTAGCACAACAATATGTTACAGCACAGTACTTTCATCATCACAACAATAAGGGTAATAACTAAGATATCTCTACGCAAAGCATTTTACTTTTGTTTATCATGAGGTAAGTACATTGGCTTCTGCAGAACTTAGCTTTCGGAGGAAAATAACTACGACACTTCCACAGAGATTATCTTACAACAAGATGCACATTTAGTGCTACAGGACACGCATTTCAGTGATCAATTTTGTACTTAAAACATTTATTTTTAAAGATTTTTGAATTACAAAGAAAGTTTTCCGTGATACATTTCATTCCATTTCTGTAATCTGTAATACCTGAGGGTATAATTACATTAATCCTCAGGGGGGTACACACTTACTTTGTGTACCATTTGTTTGGCAAGCACAAGGAGCCCTAGCTAATATGGTATTCGCTTATACAAATTTACACATCGGTACCATATTTCTCTAACACAAATTACACAGCTATCTGATCATTTAACTGAGAGAGACAAACGTTTTTACAACGGCAGTGACAGATGTTTACGTAATTACACCGTTAGATAAATTCACACTTACGAAATTGTATTTTGTCTGTACTTTGTGAACTGTTCATATTTTTTCGGACCCATTGTGATATTATGAGAGCTTTGAATGATATATTTGGTATGGGATCACGATTTTTAAAGTACATTTGAGGCAGATGACACTTTTGACATGAGTAGAGAACTTTTTTTAATTATTGGAGGAAGCTACGACGATTTTGAGAGTTGACTGAGGTGATACGATGTTATTATTACGATGACTATGTGTATTATACTGTTGTGGTATGTTTATGATCAATAAGCTGATGCTATATGAGTTATTTGATTATGCTACATATCTGTTGTGATGAAATATTGAAGAAGTGTCGACGAATATGTATATATGTAATAAGGTAAGGAATAATGAGTAGTGGTTAGGGACTCTGGTTTGTGAATAAGGTTGTTGGAAAGCAAGAATCGTACTTTAAGAGTTATGAAATGTGTGTATATGCATAAATGCATCACAATGCCGACGCAAACGTTTTGAACACTGTTATGTTCATAGGATTTTGTTTCTACACTTTTGCAATGTAAATTCTCGACCGGTGAAATTTTTTTATGTGAGACTGCCACTGTAGCGGAAACTGCTGTCATAAATATTTCAGTAAGAAAGGTAAGTGACCTTGACATAATGCGTTTTGGGCGCCCAGCTGAGAGGTAGTCGTCTGACAAAAGAAAGCCGTTAGTATGTGCGCCTTTCAGAGGCAGAGATGGAGAAAAAAAACCATTAACCTCGCTATTGACATTCCTTTGTAGAAAGCATCGCAAATATGACACGCTCATTACTTGAAAACATATGATTACTCGTACTTTGTGCTAACTACTGAAATGCTTATGAATTGATGGGAAATATTCGTACATCTGCACACCTGATTATGACAAGTGTCTTTCTACGAGAGTTGAGAGCTACTGACTTACAAAATGCCACATAGCTATTGAATGATGTTTTTATGCTTTGGTTTGCGTAATTGCTTATTTCATTTGATACTTGTTTTCCAGCTGTGTTGCAGCATTGGTTTTATAAAATAAACTTAAATGCATCTGCTAATGTGAACACTTTCTGTCAACAGATTTATTAAATAATTATTTTCTGATCCACATTCTTCGAAAAAGGAGCTTTTGGAATGGAGACAACAATAAGAAGGGACTAATAACAGTAACTGCATCTATAATTTTCTTTTCAAGTACTTGGTAATTTTTTGTAGAATTATTTGTGGTGCACCACTTTAATTACATAGACATTAAGATGTGAATATACATTTCCCTTGTCTGCATTATTGTTTTTACTGTAATATTTTTTCTGCTTGAGCTATGTCATGTTTAGGTATAAGTTACTGCTCTTTGCCAGGCATAGTATTACTGAATTTGACTTTGTATTACTCTGTTAAGCTAGTTTTACTACCGATTTATTTTTCTTGTTTGCTGCACAGTGCCTTATGTTAGTTGTAATATTGCAATTGCTTTGCCTATTTAAATTTTTTTGTCATTGATGTTTGTGTTAATTGTTTTGTGCTTCTGCATTGCCTCGTTCCTTAGTTTAGCATCTGAGCTCAGTAGATTTAAGTTAGATTAAGAAGGGACTAGCCTATAAGAGAATGAGATGCGATGAATTTGAAGAAATGCATTAAGAAGCTATAAGAAAATAGTTTGTCCAAAAAAGTAGTGCACAGTGGAGAAAAACTATTTTTGAAAGAGGATGTGAACAGAATACAGAAAGCATGCTTGGATAGGATGTTTTTTTGGCTGGAGCAAATCTTGAAATAAGAGGGACAATATATGGAATGAAGTTTTGGGTTGGACTGCAGTACCAAATGTTACACTGAAAACAAACCCTGTCCTTTCCTTTTGTGTAATCCCACTATGTGTTTGTGTACCCTTGTGTATTTGTTTTCTTCCTGTCTCTGTGTAGCTTCATAGAATTTTTTCTTCTTCTAATACTCAGCTACATGAACTATGATGAGGAATACTGTTATCCTCAAATATACTTTGCATTAATAATATGTTATTTACTTTGTAAAGATGTTTAGACATTATTTATTCTGTTCTGTTTTAATGCTCATGTGTAAAGTTGATGTTTCAAAAGTTATTCTGATCTTTTATGTATTTACTTTATCATAATTCCTGTTACACTGATGTATATGCTAGTTCGATTCTTTTGTAAAGCCTTTACCACAAATGTTATCTGTATTGTTATGTTTTTAATGATGTAATATGTAGCTTGTAATTGTATTCTTATGTTATAAAATTGTAATTGACACCAGTTCATCATATTATTAACTTGTAAGTTCCATTTCACTGCACACGTTTTTGTTGGTCATAGTATATGGACAATATGTGAGAAGTTGCGACTGTTAGTGTTTGCACGTGTGTTAATAATTCAGCAAGGACTGGATAACAGCATTGCTGGTTCTAAGGACAATTCAGAAAAGTTTGTGAGTGCGCAAGTGGTGGTTATGAACTTGCTATATTATCCGCAAGACTCTTCAATGGTGATTGTGCACCTGCACAGTCACAACAGATGGCTGCTGGCCATCTGTACAAGGACTATAGTGGGTCTGCATCTTTGATGACCCACCAATACCATTATTTCTACAAGGACTACAGTGGGTCTACACCTTTGCTGACTCACCAGTACCATTATTTCTACAAGGACTGCAGTGGGTCTGCATCTCTGGTGGCCCACCAATACCGTAATCTCTACCAGGACTACAGTGGGTCTGCTCTGTGATGACCTACCTACCAATATTCTTCAAAACGTCGAATGACTCTGCAGTGGGTTTGCTCTGTTGTGGCCCATTACCTGTCAGCATGTCAAGAGTCAGCACTGTCTTTCCGTTGGAAGGACAACACTACTTCTTCAAGACTGCATGGAAATGCACTACTTCTGTGCGCAATTTCTTTTACTAATGAGACTTTCTGGAAAAAAAACCTGTAATTACTATTATGATGAATGATCAGGACTGTCTTTATGGACTGTGAGAAAATTTTAGTTTTTGACCAATATTGTATCAATAAGTATGTGCATTTGATATCTTTGGTATTGTAATTATGAAAAATTTTATCTATTCATTATTGGCCAGTGCCCAAAACAATTTGTACAATTTTTTGTGGGGAGCATGGGCGCTATGTAAGTAGGCTGTTTAGGTTTTCTTATTGGTAACGCCACGTGGCGCTCTGTATGAAAATCACTGGCTGTGCTGTGTGCAGTCTGTGGCTAGTTTGCATTGTTGTCTGCCATTGTAGTGTTGGGCAGCGGCAGCTGGATGTGAACAGCGCGTAGCGTTGCTCAATTGGAGGTGAGCCGCCAGCAGTGGTGGATGTGGGAAATGAGATGGCGGATTTTTGAGTACAGAATGGATGTCATGAACTGCTATATATATTATGACTATTAAGGTAAATACATTGTTTGTTCTCTATCAAAATCTTTCATTTGCTAACTATGCCTATCAGTAGTTAGTGCCTTCAGTAGTTTGAATCTTTTATTTAGCTGGCAATAGTGGCGCTCGCTGTATTGCAGTAGTTCGAGTAACGAAGATTTTTGTGAGGTAAGTGATTTGTGAAACGCATAGGTTAATGTTAGTCAGGGCCATTCTTTTGTAGGGAATTTTGAAAGTCAGATTGCGTTGCGCTAAAAAAATATTGTGTGTCAGTTTAAGCACAGTCTTGTACAATTTTTCTAAGGGGACGTTTCAACCTGAAGGAAGTGATTCACAAGGTGTGCACGATGGTGGCGCGAATTGTCGTCAATGAAGACGAATGCCTCGCCAGTATGCTGCCCATATGGTTGCACTATCGAGCGCAGGATGGCATTCACGTATCGTACAGCCATTACGGCGCCTTCCATGACCACCAGCGGCGTACGTTGGCCCTACATAATGCCACCCCGAAACAGCAGGGAATCTCCACTTTGCTGAACTAGTTGGGCAGTGTGTATAAGGCGTTCAGCCCTTGGGCGGCCTGACCGAGGCTTGTCATTGACAGTTCCTCACTCTCTGTATCTCCTCCATGTCTGAACAGCATCGCTTTGCTTCACTCTGGGACGCCTGGACACTTCCCTTGTTGAAAGCCCTTGCTGGCACGAAGTAAAGTGCGGACGCGATCGAACTGCGGTATCGACCACCCAGGCATGGTTGAACTACAGATAACACGAGCCGTGTATCTGCTTCCTGGTGGAATGACTGGAACTGATCGGTTTTCGGAACCGCCCCCCCTCCATCTCCCCCCCCCTCCATCTCCCCCCCTCCCCTCTAATAGGCGCTGGTGCTCATGTGCATGGTTGTTTACGTCTTTGGGCGGGTTTACTGACATTTCTGAACAGTAAAAGGGACTATATCTGTGATACAATAAGCACAGTCAATATCTATCATGAGGCGTCCTGGAAACAGGGGTGATGCAAAACTTTTTTTGATGCGTGTGTAACTTTTCAGCATATTTTTCAGGAGATAGGACGTCATAAACGTTGAGCTGTGGAAAATGAAACAGTAGGGTGAAATTCGCTAGAAATACAGGTCAAATACGTGTGCAAATACATGTGAAGATGTTAAACAAATGCGAAATATATATGACATGTGCGTAAATGGATAGAGAGCTCGTCCTAATCTGTACTATGAACAATTTCAACCAAATTGCATACATGTATTATTTACAACCTGAAAAGGAATGCTATGGGGGTAAGAACCAACAGCCTCATATTGGGATGAGTGTGATGGCGTGGATGGGGAAAGATGAGGTTGATAGACGACGACAGAAAAGGACAAAATGGGCAGAGAGAGGAGGAGGAGGAATTGGATAGAGAGGTCAGTGTGCGAAAATGGACAGAGAGAGAGAGAGAGACAGACAGTGTAGAGAGAGTAATGGAAGAGGAGGAGATGGAAAGAGACAGGGGGTGGGCGGAACGAACAGGAAGTGGGGGAGGAGGAGGTAGACATAGAGTGGGGAGGGGGAGATGGACAGAGAGAGAGGGAGGAGTAGATGCACGAAGAGAAGGGGGATGAGGAGAACAAATTAGATGAGGGAGGAAGAATTTGAACCTTGGGTGTGTAGGAGAGGTAGAGGAGATGGACAAAGAGAAAGGGGGGAAGAGAGAAAATTGAAGAGTGGAGGAGGAGCTGGAGGGAGGGGAAGGAGGAGATACAGAGAGGCAGGAAGGAACAGGTGGAATGAGGGGAAGGAGCAGGTTGACACAGAGAGGATGCAGGTGGAGATGAACAGGAATTGGGGATGTGGAGGAGGTGGACTGACCTGTCGCAAAACGTCAAGTAAAACTTTACGAAAGCCAAATTTTTGTTGTTGTTTGAGCAAAATATAACATTACTCTTTGTCTTTTTACGATTTGTGTAGTCATTTCATGTGTCTTCCGTCTTATATGTATGTACATCTAATTGAAAATCGTGTAATCAAAGAGCAATGAGGAAGATTCAGATTGGGGCTTGCAGGTCTGATTTCCTCAAACCCCTCCCCCGCCCACAATAGGGGAAAGAACCAATCTGTCCATCTGGACTACACTGAATTCCTGAATTCCTCAACGAGTCTTGAACGCTCGAATTTTTGCACAAAAAGACATATATTGAAACTTGTAAAAATGTCCACTCGAAAGAAAATTTTGTAAACAAGTCTAATAACCACACCCATTTTCATCTTAGTAATTTAGCTGAATCCTCGAAGTGAGGTATTGTAAAACCATATCTTCCATGATTCAGTTGGTGGGGGGGGGGGGGGTGGCGGTAACATTTGTAAGATGTGAACAACTGTCAGTATATTGATAATTATTGTACAACGGATGGTGTACAGTGTAAATGCATAATTAACAAGTGTTAATGAAAGTTTAGAGACAATCCATATAAAAGGTAAAACCGATGTATATGTAAAATTCAGGTTATATTTTCTTAAGAAAACAAATAGTTCTTTTAAGTGAAAGGAGACTTCATCTTTGTATGACTTATTTCTTTGTTCAGTCTTGCTGAATCCCATATTTTGTACTCTTATGGAATAATTACACATTTATTCCTAAGTGTCATGTGTCTGCCAGATATTGTAGATAATCCTTTGATATCACCATACTAAATTGCTTAATGACTTTTTATGTTGCAGGTGGATGTGTCAGGAAACGATGCTCGCAAGACAAAGCGACTGACTGCTCTTTCCATAATGTCCTTTAAACATTTAGTTGTTCACAAGCCGAACCTGCAGGTCCATTTTCACGAAGTCCGGTCGAGTATTCGGTACCACATTATACATGTACGTCACGATAATATTTTACAGTCAACGAGCCATCAAGCAGTGATGATGCTGCGTAACCACCAGGACTTGATTCATAGAAGGAATATGATCACTTATGGCACAGAAATCTAAAGTAACAACAATGAGTAATCGAAATTATGTATGTGTTAAATTGCTAACCACTTGATATTGTCGCATTTGGAGGCAAACTCATATATATGTACAGCCATCTGGGGGATAGTAGATCTACTGATATTGTTTTCAACGTCTTCTGCTAACAGATAGCTCAGTGGCATAGCTACCAGAGCACCAACTGTTTCTATCCTTTAAAAAGGAACGCTCAGTGTGGTGCAAAAGTGTGAAGTATGCAGGTAATTATGCCACGGACTTGCCCCCATGCTTCCTACAGTCATCTGAGTGAGTCTAAAAGAGGTCGAATTGTAGCCTTCCAAGTGCCGGGACGGTCCTTTTGGATGACTTCCCACACAAGTTTGATGTTCTGCGTCAGTTATGCCACGATGTTGCTGTCAAAGGTCACGGGAAAATTCCCACACCAGTACACGAGGTTCTGAATGTACACACAGCACTGGATTGTCATAGTGTGTGGGGAGGAGCGCCAGGTGATATATCTATCACAGCACTGATAAGAAGGCTCATGAGTCCAGATGTGTCAACACGAACTGTTATGAACCGGTTATTATCAGTGGGACTACCGGCACACAAACCTGTAGCCCATCACGCCCCAGCATCGACGTACACGACTCGACTGGTGCCATCAGAGGGTCATTTGGGAGAGGGAATGCCGCTCCGTGCTCTTCAGCAATGAAAGCAGATTCTGCCTGCACACAAGTCTGCACACACGACGCAGGTCTGGTGAGCGCTGTCTCCTGGAGTTCATTCGTTCATCACACACTGGCCCTACCACAGACCTTGTGTTGTGGATTGCAATAAGCCACAACCCTCGTTCACCATTGGTGTTGCTGGAGGGGGACTAATCAACCCGATGTATATGTAGAATGTCCTTAGACCCGTTGTCTTTTCGTTCTTGAAACAGGACGGTGATGTGTTGTTCCAACAGTTGTTCGTCCACATGCTGATCATGAAATTCAACTTGCTCTGTAAGACGTGCAGTAACGTCCTTGGCCAGCAAATTTGTCTCCAATCAAGCAAATGAGGGATATGATAGGTTGAGTAATTCCTCGTGTGGGTCGTCAGCCAACAACTCTTATAGAACTAAATAAACAGGTCGAGCAGGCATGGAATGACACGTCCCAGAATGTATTCGCCAACTTTACGATCGACTGGATGCCAGAGTCAGTGCCTACATTTTAGGCTACACCACTTACTAATATAGATGTCTCAACAGGGGTCGCTACTTGGTATCTCAGTACCACTTGTGCTGTGGATATGTAAATGTAATTATTTCATGTAATCCATACCCACAGTGAAGAGAAAAGCTCTGAAAGGGTGTACTAATTTTTCTTTCCGGCAGTGTATTTGTCTTTCATTAACTTGCCTCCACGGAAAGCTCGTAAATTACGCCTTGGCTGTAAGCTTATGAAGGACTGGGATCATCCCATAACATCTCATTGTTTTTCAAGCATCCCATATTACTTTTAATCTAGCCACCCATAAAAAAGCTCGCTTTTCCAGTTGCCAAACTTCCCTTCTGTATTTTAATTGTGCTAAAATTGTTCAAATGTGTGTGAAATCTTATGGGACTTAACGGCTAAGGTCATCAGTTCCTAAGCTTACACACTACTTAACCTAAATCATCCTAAGGACAAACACACACACCCATGCCCAAGGGAGGTCTCCAACCTCCGCCGGGACCAGCCGCACAGTCCATGACTGCAGCGCCTTATATTAATTATGCTAAAAAGCAAAACATGTTCTCCAGTTCTGTCATAAAATGGGGCCTCCCTTAAGGCAGTACTAGCATCAAGATTTGGTGCAAGTATACTAGGAGTAGCACATTCTGTTCTTTCCACCCTTAACCGTTCTACTTCCCTATGCAGATCTTCACTATCAAATTGAAACTTAGCTGCCTGACCCAGTAGATGCTGAATCACTTCCTGGGTTGTAACTTTCGCAGTGAGTGACTTCTTTTTAACTACCACCACTACAAGCGCGCAATATACCCAAAGAGGAAAGAAAGGAAAAGAAAAAACACAACCAGATTCTTGTGCTGATTGCGACTTCTGCTTTGTCATTGCTGTCCACTACTCGTCAGTCACGCCAGACTTCAACTGTTCTACTAAAACAGAATGTAATAAATGCCGATAGGAACGCGTGGGCGAGCGGGGCTCTGCGGCAGTTTAATGGTGGTGCAGAGGATGTAGGCCGCCTGTATCTTCCTAACTATTTTTATTTACAATCGCAAATAGACGTTGAGTAGTTAATTTTAGCAGGCAGACAGCATTCGGAAAGCTGGTGTAAGACCTTGGATCCAGGTTGAGGCTGATCGGAGGCGTCAGCTCAAGCATTTCTCGAAGAAGTGAAAGGCAACGTACAACTTTACTACGTCCGAATTGTGGCAGATGGATGCTACTTGGTCAGGATAGTTTGACAGTGGCATGTACACCGGTAGTGCCGGTCGCTGTGGCCGAGTGATTCTAGGCGCTTCAGTCCGGAACCACGCGGCTGCTACAGTCGCGGGTTGGAATCCTGCCTCGGACACGGATGCGTGTGATGTCCTTAGGTTAATTAGGTTCAAGTAGTTCTATGTCTAGGGGACCGATGACCTCAGATGTTATGTCCCATAGTGCTTAGAGCCATTTGAACCATTTGAACACCGGTAATGGAGTCAGGCAGGCCCACCGAGCGGAACAACTCATGGTAATAGACAGACCATCAGGTTGGAGAGGTGGGACAGTCAGCCTTTGATATCCATGGCTTAGTGGTTGCTGGATCTCACTTCATTAGGTTGCACCGGAGTGCCGGCTGACAGTGGCCTGGAGGGTCAGTGGTCAGTCGTTCGTCGCCTGGTGGTGGTAGTGGCGGCTGCGTCACGAGTACAGCGTCGAGTGCCACAGGCAGAGCATCACAGCATGGCGCAGCTGTACCAGTGACGAGAGCTGTCTGGAGCTGAACGTGTGCAAGACATATTACTGCAGCGTTGCTAGGTCTTGCGAAACTTTTCCAAATGGATGCCTGTGTATGAGGCCTAGCTGTTTCCACGCAGCAGGAGGATGAACCGCAGAAGGAAAACGACGCCGTCGCAGTACCATGGTGAGGGGTGCTGCTAACAGCAGATCACTGGCTGTAGTAATCAGCAATGGCTACACCCTAGTTATGGCTCAGGCCTCCTGCCTTGCCCTGTGTAATTACCTGCACAAAAATAGACGTAAAACATGAACAAGAATTTTCTATTAAGGAATACAATTGTGCAATAATCTATGTAAAATATTAATGAGCTTACTTAAACGGACTCCTAGACATTACTGTTAAGCAAATACATCTTATTGAGTGCAGGATTATTTAAATAATATAGCCAAGGGGCTATGTGCGAAACGTAACACAAGAACTTACCTATAAAACATTTTGCAAATTCATAATACACTTCTGTACTTGTTTCTATTTTACTTTTCTTTGAAAACTACACAAAAGCTCTGCAACGTATCTTCTTTCTCAGGATTATTATGGAGATAAGCAGACTCATAACTTCCGATTAATGAGAATTTTTGGAAATAAATCACCACTTGATGCTCCTAATGCCAGCCAATAGTGTATGTATAGTGTGAACAGTGACTGGTGTTGAGAAATGACTCAACAGTGTAGCGCCAGCACTTCGAATAATGAAATTATGTGTATGTAGTATGTGCAGTAATCTACGTTGAGAAAAGAATGAACAGTGTAGAACCATCATTTTATATTATGACATATCATTCTTTGCAAGTGTGTGCAAAACAAGATGGTGCAGAGTGTCGAATGATTACAGCAATTAAGTTAGTTAAAGGTAGGGGTTTTGCAGTAATGAAGTTAGTGAAGGTCTGTTGGTAGCCAGAAGTCATATATGTGTTACATTCTGTTGTGCAGTTCAGCGGCATAATACCATGACGTAAGTGGGTCTGTGGAGTGCTGAGTTAATCAACAAGAAGGTAAACGCTCTGTCATCAGCCAGCTGGCCACACGTCAGGGTGTCAACATCGAGGGCGGTAATCGGGCCAGTTACGCAAGCCAAGCAACACCAGATATTTCACTGACATATTGTGGAAGAAGAACTGCAGATATCAGCGGCAGAAATCCGTATTTAAGAACCGGCAGCCAGCTGGTCATCATCGCTCGTAATGAGATGTTGGAGTAATCACAGACTGTGTCACTCAGCGCCGCCATCAGTTCGGAGTCGTCGCTATCACTGCTGTCATCGTAATAGTCATCATTCTGATGCAGATCGTCGCCCAGTAGGCGCTAGAGCGACGCCACAGCTGTAATTATCGTAAGGCAATTATCGTAAGACACAGTCCACAGGCAGCTAGCTGTCATGGGAGTCATTGCTTGGGATGTATTGCAGTAATGCACTGTCGCCATCATCCAGGGATGCTGCCTCCAGAAAGGCTGTAACAGGGAATTTGGCCCGCTGACGCCAGACAGCCACCACCGGGGATGGTCGCTGAGACAGAACATTGATTTGTCCCACCTCCGATGCCGAACCGCCCCCCCCCCCCCCCGTCCATCCACAATCTCAACAAACGCCCTCGGCGCGTGGTTCCAGGAGCCGCATTATGACCGATCAAGGATGTAGCGCCGCTACTGAGGGAGCGGATTCTTTATGCCAGCGCAGCTACAGTCACTGCACTGAGCATCTGCTGACCACTGTCGTCGCCGCTGAGAATATTACGAACGGAAGCAAATCTCGCCCAGAGATTTCACTTCATCGGTAAATGTTCTGTTCTGTCATCAGAACCTACCAGTGGACACACCATCCCCATCCTCTTCCTCACACCCAACAGAGAACCTAGGTTTGAATCTGGAAATAGGCAGTGAAGTCACGTGCCTGTTAACACAGCATTTTTACAATGATATTGTACTTTAGAGGAAATCTGAATAAGGCTGTACTGTTTTAAATAGGCTGGCCTTGCATGTAAGAAGATGGATGCTCTGATCTCCATCCATCCATTCTGATTATAGGTTCCTGTGGTTTCGCTGAATTACTTTAGAGTAATGCTGGAATGGTCCCTGCTGGAAGAATGTAACTGACTACCTGTATCAAACTAGAGCGTTATTTGTAAATGGCAGTAAATATGAATTTATTATTTTCTCTGTATGATATACCTTGAGATGTCTAATATCCTTATAAAAGTGATCCACACATGGCTAAAACTGCTACTCTTACTGGTGCTACTACTACTGTTACTACTACCACTACTACTACTGTTACAAGTGCTGCTAACTACTACCAAAACTACATTGAAAGCACACATTGCATCTCTGCTGGAACTGAGACACTCCACAAAAAGAATTCCCAAATAAATGAAAAAAATATGCAACACGCATATCTCGGAGGTCTAGTCAGAAACAAACACATGTAGCCCAGAAAAAAAATGTTGTGTTTGATAGCAAAATGACCAAAGACCAATGGCAGCTGATATGCCCTAAAATTAAGCAACAAGAGATTAATTGTGAGTGTTAAATTTCGATATAGTGTCTATAGGGAGCTGTACCAAGATTGAATATATGAATAATAAAACAGTGTAGTAGTGAGATAATATCTGGAAGAGTAAGATGAAAACAGAATTTCTAGAAACACATGGACAAGAATTACAAAACAGATGCCACCTCATAAATCTCTTCATAAAAGCAGAAAATAGTAAACCCATGATAATAACGTAACAAAAAGCGCTAAATATTTCAGTAGACAGAGAAGTAGTGAACCTAACGAATTAGTCAACATGTAATTAGCAGTAAACCGAATGAAATCCGTTTTAAATTGTACTATACAAATTTACTATAGAAAAAGGCATGTCGAGGTGCCAACTTAATTGGCTTTTCCACATTTTATAATCTTCGTATCTTAGTGAGCCCAGTGGTAAACTTAGAAATTCTTCCACACATCACGCAGCTAAAAACGCATATTTAAGGGAAAACTGATATTTACTACACAATAGCAAATCTGAAAAACGAGATCTCATTACCTCCACTGTTGTTACACTTACACAATTTAAAATTACAACTATATAGAAGATTACGTGCAATCCACACGCCACCAGCATCATCGCGGAGTGCTCACAGAAATGGAAGATAATGCCACAGTCACACTGACATAAAGCTGTTCATAAGTAAATATACCACAGCGTTTCTTCATATTTATATTCGGTCTGGACGATCCCGAGTGGCATTGACCACGTAACTGGCCATGATGACGATGCAGAATAGTAGTAAGGACAGCAATTAGAAGCTAAATTAATTAGTTTCGTAGCTGTCACGTAATCACTAATAAACTGAAAATAATAACGATACTGGTACACTGCTACACACAACTACCCACAGTTCACTGCACTAACAAGACAGAAAAACAACGTGTCAAGCACAAAAATTGCACAAAATAAAATACAGCTGTTCTCAAATATCGAATAAATCATTCATCAGTAAGTAATGACTCCTGAAACTACGATATGCTATACGTATAACCACAACCATTTCTAGTGATCACTTGGAAATCCTCAAGGTGCTGATAAGTTTGCAAATTCTGACGGAAAATCACAATCCTACAAATAATCACACGAAAGGAATACGCAGAGTACGATTTAGAACAAAAGGATTAACATATTCAACAGAATTTACCTGCGGGAGAAACCATATGTACAAATTTCACACTGTTTTCTTTCCGTGGTACATGGTACAATAAACGTACTCCCCTCCCCTTAAAAGAAAAAAAGAAAAGACATGAAAGTACTAACGTACTACTATTTCTGCTATCTCAGTGCATACAGTAACGTGCGTGTAGCTTGAGCAGGTTCGGCAAGCTTCTCCTTCTTTCTATCCACTTCGTCCCTCTTTGGGAGTGCCTCTGGTACAAGTGTCAATTAATCTGGACGTGTATGTCTGGCTTGTAAGACATGTCGGCAACTGCAGTCTGACACCGACTGTTGAGATCGTCTCTGTAACTTAATATGGACCTTGATATCGTTTCACAGAGTTCTTGGTTTATTTCCTTTTTGAGTATATGGACTTATCATTACCCACTGACAACACAGCGCCACCTATCACAAAGCGAAAAAAGTGGTCCAACTATAACACTCATATTTCTTTACGTAATACACGAATATGTAATAAGAAATGGGGGGAGTCCTATTTAAAAAAAACGCAGTTGATATCCGTTTGACCTATGGCAGCGCCATCTATCGGGCCAACCATAGCGCCGTCTGGTTTACCCCTTCAAACTAGACGAGTTTCGTTCTTTGTAGTTTTTTTGTTTGATGCTTATTTCATGAGATATTTGGCCCGGTCACTATCAATGGACCACCCTGTATATATGGCTACTATACATAGGTGATTGATCCCAGTTGGGTTTTTATTGTGCATCACCAGAATCGCTGTTAATTACCTATGTGTATTAAACAGATTCCCAAATTCTAGCAACAAATCCTTCATTACTACTCTCATCACTCCCTTTAAATGCTTCACCTTCTTACGTAACACAGTTACACTGTTAGCTTGCTTAGGGTTATGGTTTAAATTCATCCTGTTGTTTCCATGCAGAAGGTGCTAACTACTGACCAAAAATCCGTTAGAGAAATTCATGTCTTCAGTCCCTAAATTGTCAGTACTGAGAGGCACTACTCATGTATGCCTACACTACTGTTGCACGCAAAACGCTGTTCTTTATGTAACTCACATTTTCTGCCAATAGCTCCATACATACATTTTAAGGCAGATCTGTTCTCATGCTGAAACACTGTAGGTTCACTGCAGCTCATGGCACTTTATCATGTGAATTAATACTTAGTTATCTTGTACCCAGCTTAACTGGTTCATCTTTAATGATGTTCCACTGAGTTCTACCATGCACTGTCCAAAGTTAATTTTAACCTGATGCCTATAAAGGAAACCTAGCCCTAGGATTGCACAGTATCTACCACCAATGTGGGCTAAAATTTCCGTATTTCTCGAGGCTGCTTCTCTCACACCTGAAAACTTGCTTTCGCCGAACCTAGTGAATGCACCTCATTCCGCCAACTCCACATAACCTTACACTGAGGGCTTAACCGCCTGTTCCCCATGAGTTTCAAACTTCCGACTGATACATGCACAGCTGCGTCTGACAGAAACTTATGTACCCTAGTGTTCACCATGCCAGTAAGGCAACATTCCACTTCTGCACACGTTTCTGCAATACTGGAATTTACTAGAAGTGTTGCGCAGTACACCTGTGGCTCCCAATTCCATTTCATTGCTGATGATTATTTTTATTCCGTCCTTTTCCATTAATCCTTTACGTAGCGTACAATATTGTTCTCAGGGTCTAACTTTGCAACAGCTCTTACACTGAGGTTAATGACAATCCGTCCATATGCGACCTGAATGACCAATAACATTTAGCATCAGCAGAAAAGACATTTCTCCTATCATGCACTAGAGTTATCACATCAATTTCTTTCAAAGTCGACGCTACAGCCATGACTCCAGGCAAGACCCTTGTAAATTCAACATGTACCTTGTGGAACAAGGTATCACAGTCTGCTGGTCCACGAGTAATACGTTTCAATGGTCTGTCCATAAAATTTTCCATAGCTTCACTCCTTCTCTGTGACACTCCTTATACCTGCTCACAATAGAATCTACAACTGTCTTCTGCATCGCTGTACTACATCTAACTTCATGAAATGGCTGTATCTTTCTCAGATTCTCAGATCCTCACGGTACATAACGTAAGTTTTTGCATTAATCCCCCCCCCCCCCCCCCGACGTATTTGGACATCTGAAAAATCCGAACATCCTGTCAACGACCCAGCTTTGTAACTGACAGCAGGTTATCTATAAACGCTAATGCATCTTCTCCTACACTGTCTGTTAAAGGATCAGTTTGGCCAGTGTTAGTTGAATCTAGATTAAGAACAGTTACACTGGACAAGGCTCTGCTCCCTTTCACTGCCTCTAAGTATTTAACTGGGACTATATTACCTGCTCTCAGCTGAGCTACATGATGTAACAAAGAATCACCGTCTGTGTTTTTAACCCAGCCATCGTAAAACCTTTATCTAACATGCAGGGCTACAAACAGAAAAAAACAGGATGGGCTGAACACAAGAACACTTAAATGTAACACTTTCGTAACACAACTTAGTTTTTCCACCTAAGCGCTTGCCATGAGCACTTGTCACACTGCGTGGCATACTGTCGGTATCTTCTATACCCTAAGCATTTCACAAGGGGTGACTCCTTACAGGGGCACAATAACCTAAAAACTTACATGAGTACGTCCAAAGGAATGCATCAAGTAAGATATAGTCATGTATTTCATGTAAACTCCTCCTCATTTATTCTCTCATTAGTTTTTACAAATGCTTTTTCAGACGAGACTGACAGTTCAATCGGCGTGTAGTAATACAATACGTGAGGAAAGCACAACCATGAAATGCAGATGCTCTTCATTCACAATGCTGTGGTATTGGCCACAATTTCTGGCTGCTGACGTTACTTGGTGTCACTGATCACTTCTGACACAAGTTCTAATTGGAGCCCGATGGTCCCTAGTGTTACTGGTCCTGTAACAGATAGTGTTACAAGATGGTAGACAGGGTACCGGTACAAAAAATCAGTTCCTTAGCCATTGTTGAATCATAAATGCAGTGCAAATCATAGTAGGATTTAATTAGCAGAACTCATATAGTCGAAGTAGTAAGCACCCCCAGTGACAAGTGTTGGCTCTGGGTGGCAGTGCGTGCTTGGCTCAGCTTGTGGCAGCAGGACATGGCCAATGGCATGGAGATGTGGGGTTAGATAGACAGCTTCCGAAGAAGCAGTATCAGAACGTCCTATCTGTGGAGCTACATAAGACATACCAACACCAAGCACACAGCAACAGTAAACTCCAAAATCGCCTGGCCTCGCCTTTAGACTCAAATTAAGCGACCAGTCAGCAGTTCGCATTGGTAGCAGTGCAGGAGCCACCCACGTGTAGACAGAGAACTAAAGGCAAGTTGGAAGGTGACCAAGAGTCAATTGATGTCAGCCAGCAATTGGCCACCTGCTGGGATAAATAAGGGCCACAAAATGACAACAGGTCTATATCTAGTGGAGACAGTGTTTAGATGGAGGCGAGATGGGGTACAAAAATTCAGGCTGACGAGAGTAAGTCTAAGTGTAGGATGCCATCATTGGCAGATACCACACGGCTCAATGGTCCCTCAGCTGGGCTCTTTTATGACAGGGTGACACAACATAGTCCACAGAAGCGGTGCAACGCCAGTTCCTAGGGTGTATTATAGTGCATTAACCACCTCTGTGGTCCTACCCTCCCAACATTTGGAATTTCAAATGTTCCAGCCCTGATTGTTTCCAGTAAGTCATGGTGTGTAGCAACTGAGCTCACTCCCATGCCGGAACAGAGGCTTCCATCATTAGATGTCAGCATCATCCAGCTTCTGCAGGGGAATGCAGCAGGGAGCCTTCAAGTTTGCCTGGCAACAACTAACAGATGCCAATTTGGAAAGGTGGTAGCGTGACGAACTTGACATCTAATTCAGCTCGGATTGTAATGGGCTCTCCAACATACTGATATTGGATGGCCCTGTTAAATGTTGTCTGAAGACGTGATTTGAATATGTAGCCTAACACAATTGATGTTAGTTGTACAAACTTGTTTAGTTTCTATGCAATGCCACTCCTCATTATTTAACAATACTTTCATGTGGTACACAAATTTTACGAATGGGATTGTTGTTAATGAGATTGATTATGGTGCAACACATGGTGTAATTATAATAAGAAAGTCCAAATAAATGACCATTTCCTTTAAAGCCGGAAAGCAGAATTTCATCTACCCTAACAGTTACTCAGCTGACTCTGGTAAGCCAAAACTACCCTACAAAGACAATGCCACTTAGTTCTGTGCAGCTCAATCACAGCAACCATGCAAGGTGGTAGAGTGGTTAGCACACTTGACCTGCACTCAGGAAGACAATGGTCCCAATTCATAGTTGAACAACTTGATGTAGATTTTTTTGTGTGTTTGTCTTCAATCGCTCCAGACAGATAACAGGATGAATTATTTGAAAGGTCAGAGCCGATTTCTTTCGCCCTCCTTGAAACAGTTTGAGCTTGGGCTCTGTCTCTAATGACGTTTTTGCTGATCGGACGCTAAACCTTATTCTTCCATCCTTCAGTAACAGCAGAGAATCATCAAATTACAAAGTGGTGCTGAAATGAAAAATGGAATATGGACTCTTCATTTTATGCCATTACTTCATATCATGCTAACGTACAATACATATAACAACATGTACAGCATCAGAATTAAATAGTGGTTCACTAAAGCTTAATATTCCCTCTACTTTTTTAATGTGAGTAATGAAGTAATTTCCAAAAAGCGATAGTTAATCAATGACTATTCGGCAATAATGTAATGTTTGAGGACGGATAAAAATTTCAGACATTGAGTAAGTGCACTGCTACAATCACATTCATAACTTAATTGAACATGAACATGCTAGAGAAAATCATATTTAAAAATTGTGATTTAGAGATCATATAATGTGTATTCATTTGTCATTCCATTACTCGCACCACAGAAGAGCTACGCAATATTAAAAATGCTTACTTATATGTTTAATTATTTATGAAATATTCAACATAATATTTCGTGCAGCCCTAGATAAGTTAGTTTTTACATGGTCTGGGGTATAATTATAACTAAGTAATAACATTCTTCACTAGAAACAGCATTGTGACACAGTAAACCATACACAACATTTTACCTTCATTCAGTAGTCAGTGAATAAGCAATAATTGTAAACATAAGTGAAAGAGTAGTTCTGGTCTGTTTAATATTGTTCTTACTGCAAAAGTATTCAGTCTAATATTAGTCTATATATTTTAAATGGTGCAGACACAAATTACTTTAAGGAAATAGTAAAGTTTAGAGAGAAAATGGAGTACAACGTAACTTTTGTACTGAGGAAATAGTCTTTCTTGTCTGAATTCTAAAGCAATTTCGTGATAACGTTAAAGTTTTAGTCATGCTCTGGAAGAAAACAACGTACCACAAATTAAATTTAGCTGCGCCGATGACACATATAAACAAAATCCAACTACAGTTTTCGGAACAGAGATTGATAAACATCATTATCACAGTCATTCACACCACTTATCAGTACGTACAAGCTATACATGTAGTACAATACCCGCATTGTGAGCACAATTTCAAAACGCAACAATAATGAACCATTACTTTTTAGTGGATTATGTACTGTGAAGAACATTTGTGATTGACAAGCACTTGGATCTGGAACAATGTCATTTGTGGAAGGTATTTGCAGTACATATAGTAGGAGCTAATTCGGTAGTTCAATTGCCTCTTTTTGTCATTGATAAAAGATGAGTTGAAACTGGGAGCTCGTCCGTAAGGAGCGTGTGGTGTGTGTAACAGGAGGCACACTGTCTGCAAGAGTCTAGACTCTGACATACCCTCCATAACAGAACATCTGTTTTTGGCCCCAAAAACATACCATTATATGTGGAATTCCCATTGGCAAGCATCACAAAGTGATCAGACAGGGGAAATGACGAAGAATAGTGCCAGTACCACAGACAATCATGTACATGTCCCTGTGGAAAACCTTGCGCAACAAAAGAGATGGCTCCTGACATGTCTAATGAAGACAAAACTATCAAGCTCTCAAAATGAAAGAGAAGCTGTGGCAAACGTATACCGCTTCAGAAAAATTAATAACAAAACACGATATCTCTAAGAATGTCCCAGGCAGATGCGGTTAGGGACATTGAATTTATTATATCTGTCTAAATAAATGCAATGTTTAAATTTATTTGCACATAATTTACATTCCCCAAATAGGGAATGGGCTGGCAGGCAGTTTGGGGGAACAGAGACGCATGCAACTTAGTTGATATTTATGTGTGTGGTTATGAAACCTGTATATTTATTGGTATTGTGGACTAATGGTAACCTTCTATGTAAGGTATCTGGAAGAATATGAGATTGGAATGAAGTGATATCAAAACACTATTCTAGATGAAAATTGGTGAGGGTAAAAAGAGATTGAAAGATTTATGTGGGTACACAATGGAGGCTGAGGAATGTAAACAGGTACAGAAATGGAGACAGAGTATGGAATTCAAGAATTTGGAGGGGTTGGTGAAACGTGGTAGGGGTAGAGAACTAGACAGTTTATGGGAGAGGAATAGTTCCATCATCTAAAATCAGACTTCTAATACATAAATTCATTTGTTTCTCTTTTATTCCCTCTTTTAAACAACTGATATGTGTGCCACAAATATGTGAAACATCCAAAGTCCATTTCAAACTTCATTTTTCTAAAATTTATATTGCAACTTATAACTTACGTGTAACTGATAATAACACTATAAATAGTTCTTAATGAATTGTTTCCTTTAAAGAGATATTCAACATTTAATATCTGATAGATAAATGTGTACGTAAAATTTCCGCCTCACTAGTAATTGTTTCTTATAGGATTGACGTAGCTTCTTTGAAGCCCACATTTACTTCTTTACAGAGAATACCTTATGTTCGTTGAAATTTATTAATTCAAACACCATTCCCATAAAAATTATTAATGTCACAAAAATTCCAGAATACTCAAGTCTTGAAACATAGTCTTTTCACGGTTTTAATGTTATTTTAGCGTTACGATACTATGGGCTGGTATTCCCTCTTATCTTAAGTCTGTAGGCTTACCTTTACTAGACTAACACGTGAAGTAGTGAAATGTCTCAAATCTAAAATAGGAATTTCTAGGAATATCTTGAAATGATTTCCTAGAGTCTATTGATAAAAATGCATATCAGAAACACGCTCCAGAGAATGAAAACCGATATTTATGCTAGTCTAAAGAAATATAGCCAATAGTTAAACTCAATAACTCCATTGCCAAATGCGAATGTATATTTTATGCTATTAATGTCTTAGCAGTACCCTAAAGAGGCACTGTGAACTACGCCCTAGCCAGTCGGCATACAGAATGAATAAAGTATGGGGATTTCTCAGAAAGCAATGCACAGCATTTTTTTCTCCAACAATTCTTTAATAGACATAATGAAAATGACACAGTCAAAAGACTGGTGTTTTATCTACACACTCTATTTTTCCATATAACCTCCATCCCGTTTAGGTTCTGCGCATTTACTTGCATAAAGTTCCTTTTAAATGCCTATATGGAGAAGGTCGTTAAATGCACACAAGTCACCATGTGGGATTCAAGCTGTGGGGCGCCAGAAACGTGCAAGTGCTACATTTGTATAAAGGATGGATCAAAATTAATAGCGAAAACTGACCCACATTAAAGAATACCATAATGTACACTTAAATGTTCTAGTAAAAATTAATCGATGAATGAGGTGTTTGCATAAGTTTTAGAAATGTGTGGTTATTAGTCATCAGTGACATCCATACGAAACACTGTCCAGGTTAGTGTGAATGAATTCGAAATGTAAACATTTTAGTCAAGTCCTCATCTAAGTGGATTCAAATTTCACCCGGTATACAGAGACTGATGGTGAAATATGAGCCCTGTTAATTGGGCATTTAATCTAAAAGTTTACACTTCACATATATTTCTACTAACCAGGACAATATTTAATACTGAAGCCTGCTCGCTTGCAGACCAAAGCTTACCGGAACTTTTTACGGTCTATATGCACACTTGCACTTGTGTGAGTTTTCTCCATTAATTTTGATCCATCGTCTGTGTGCAGGACGTGCTCGGAGGAATGGTCAATATTCAGGCATATGACAGGAATGGTCATTCGAAGCCAAGAAAGTCTAGTAAACATGGGCTGTTAAGAGCGATGAGCACTCTTTAATCTTTTATA